>NC_084851.1:600000-900000 GCF_033115175.1 Lepus europaeus | reverse complement strand
AGGACGGTTATGGGAGCTGGACCAGTTATAGGTGGCATTCGTGGCAAACCCTTCATAATAAGGGGGGCCGGTTGCCATACATAACCAGCAAGACTCAGTCAATTTGGGGTTGGTATTATTTAGTGCATGCCACGCCCCTTGTACTAGGTCATATATTCTGTCGAAACTGGACCGTCCCGGTCTTCCCATACCGGCCTCGTATATCGTTTCAGTTTCCCGAGGCGCCCCAGTAGGGGAAACTGCAACTGGTAACTTGGCTGCTGGTCTGGAAGCTGGCCTTAGTTCTTGGTTCGGACCCACGCTGACTGGGCTTGCTGGTTTGACTTGAAGTTTTATAGTGAACCAGAGTCCGAAATCATACCTAGTAACATAGTATCTCAATCCCCAGGTCCTGCCTTTTATCCATTGAGTGACCGTCTCCTGGGCACAACCCTTAGCCATGAAGGAAATGTTAAGGGGGTTGCAGAGGGGAGTGTTAGCGCAGCCAGTCTGGGACAACCTAGAGGTAAAGCATTTGTCCCATCCTTCAGGAGTGAAATTACGGTGTATGGTAATCCAATCCCAACTAGAAGAGGGCTTTCAATAGGCAGACCCAGTGGTTTCACAGCCCCAACTACTACAGTAGAGGGACTCCGCCCCCCCGCATTGTCTGATCTGGGCTCGGTTACGACCATCTTTAGGACATACATAGAATTCCTCCTGACGAAGGAAACACCGTCTTTGTCTGTCCCTACACCCATAGAAATCCCCCAGATAGTAGCGGGGATAGTCTCTGCTCGGTTGACAGTTGTCTAAGGGAATTGTACTCGGGGAATCTAGGTCAGGCAAATCCCAGGTATCCAATCCCACAGCCAGTTGGCACACATCAGGGTGTAGGGAAGGCCACCAGGAGCCGAGTGGGGCCATGGTGCTAATGTTCCATACCTCGTCCCCAGTGGCTGATATTACCTTCCAAGTTAGGGTTTGAGGCATGTGCGGGTTACTGGGGTTATGGGGCAGATTACAAGGTAACAGGGTTATATACAGTAAGGCTAGACAGACTTTAAGAGTCTTATCTTGAGGGGGTTTTGAGTGCGTTGTAGTCTCCATTCTGGTGCCGGCTCGTTGGCAGGGCTGTCGGTCTCTTGATTCCGCCCGGTTACTGCCTTCTTGACGTGTGACACGTGGATCCAGGCGGCGATTCCGTCCACCTTTACCGCCGTTGGTGTAGTCAGCAGTACCGTATAAGGTCCTTTCCAGCGTGGCTCAAGAGTCCTGGTCTGATGCCTGCGGACGTAGACGGCGTCCCCGATCTGGAACGCGTGCGGAAGCACCGGACACTTGGACTGATATGCGGCAGTCAGCTGCTTCCCTATGTGCTTGTGAATCAGCTGCAAGGCACGGAAGCAAGTCTGCAGGGCAGGGGAAGTTGCAAAAGAGTCAATACTGGGTCCCAACAGATCCGCCGCAGGTGGGGGACCTCCATACAATATTTCATAGGGTGTTAACCCGCATACAGAAGGTGTGTTACGGGCCCTAAACAAAGCCATCGGCAGCAGTTCGACCCAGTCTCTAGTGCCAATCTCCACTATTAATTTAGTCAAGGTCTCTTTAATTGTCCTGTTCATACGTTCTACCTGGCCTGAACTCTGGGCTCTATACGCACAATGCAATTTCCAATCAATCCCCAGCACGTTGGCCACCAACTGACTTACCCGGGAGACGAAGGCGGGCCCATTGTCCGACCCCAATACCTTAGGTAGGCCGAACCGCGGTAAGATTTCTTCTAATAGTTTCTTAACCACGACTTGTGCCGTCTCCTTCTTCACTGGGAATGCTTCAGGCCAACCGGAAAAGGTGTCTATGAACACTAGAAGGTACTTAATTCCATATTTGCTTGGGTGGACCTCGGTGAAATCTACCTCCCAATTGACTCCAGGCCTAGCTCCCTGTATTCTTACTCCTTCAGGTATTTTAGAACATCTGGGATTCACCTTGGCACATGGGATGCAGGCCTCTATAGTTTGTTTTACCACTGTATCCAGTTCCAAAAAAAAAATGAGAAGTCTCCTCCCTGTCCAGCAAGGCTGCCACATCCTGTTCTGTATAAGTCCATCCCTGTCCCTGGCTGGGGGAATCCTGAGTGTCTATTGTCAACATGCTGCTACCCAGGGCACTGGTCCTGGCCACCTCGTCCGCCATCCAGTTACCCTGTGCCACCGGGTCCTCTCCTTTCTGGTGACCTGTGCAATGCATGATGCTCACCTTCTTTGGCAGGAAGAGGGCCTGTAGGAGGTCTAAGATTTCCTGTTTATTTTTGATTTCTCTGCCTCCGGAAGTCAACAGTCCCCTTCTTTTATATATTTCACCATGCACATGTGCCGTGGCAAAGGCGTACCGACTGTCTGTATAAATGTTTACCCTCTTTCCTTTTGCCTATTTTAGGGCCTGAGTTAATGCGACCAACTCAGCTTTCTGTACTGAAGTGCCTGGTGGCAAGGCAGAGGCCTAGACAACGGCCTTCCCGTCGACCACCGCCGCTATCATGCGCAGGCATGGTGGCCATCCAGAAGCAACATTGTCCAGCTTCTTTGAAAAATAGGCCAGGGGCCTTTTCCAGGGCCCCAGTTTTTGAGTCAGAACTCCCTTTGCAATTCCCCCTTTTTATTTAATTGAGAATGGCCTCTGTCTTAGGTTGCCCTCAGTCATTCCTGTCCCTACCCGTCATCGGTAACTCTGGCAGCTTGGCCTAGAGCCCTGTCTTAGGTTGGTACAGGATGCTGAGTGTCTTACCCGTCTTTGAGTACCATTCCAGCCTGACATTAGGTGAGAGAATAAACATACAGCCAAATATCAATTATTTTTGATTACAAAGGAGGTTTGGTAGCAAACTTGAACCAATTCTTTGGCTATATTGCACAGTCCAGTAGCAGTAAGATTGTTTTGGTCACTAAACATGCAAGCCTTCGCAGTCCACGGTTATTTCCAAAGGCCAGTCCAGGAACACTTACTACTGATACAGCCACGGCAAGGGCAGTGTCCTCTCCTATTAGGATGACGTTACCGGGGCGGAGCCAAGATGGCGGATAGTGAGGACGTGTGCCTTACTTTGGGAAAATAAACTTTCATAAAAGTGGAACTACTGTAGCCTCAGGAAAAGACTCAAGAAAAAAAACGGCAGAGGAAACGCTTCCGGATCTTGTGGATGAGACACAGAGGACTTACAGGGAACCCACCGCGTGGAAAACCAACCGAGACAAGCCGAGCGGCAGCTGCGGGAGCGGAGCCAGAGCCACAGAATCTCGCCAGCGCGGGAACCCAGGAGGGTGATCAAGACACGCCAATGCAAGATTATGCAGATGAAGAGATAGAGCAAATGCAAGAAGCAGATTTTAAAAAATTCATAAGAACATTAAGAAGTTCTCAAAAACAAATTCTTGAACTACAGAAATCCTTAATGGACAAGATAGAAAATCTCTCCCGTGAAAATGAAATATTAAGGAGGAATCAAAATGAAATGAAAAAATTAGTGGAACAGGAAACTGCGATACTGGCAAAAAACATCAATGAAATGAAGAACTCAATAGATCAAATGGCAAACACAGTAGAGAGCCTTAAAAACAGAATGGATGCAGCAGAAGAGAGAATATCGGAATTAGAAGACAGAGAACAGGAAAGGAAACAGTCAAATCAAAGAAAAGAAGAAGAAATCAGAAATCTAAAAAATACTGTCAGGAATCTACAGGATACTATTAAAAAACCCAACATTCGGGTTCTAGGAGTTCCTGAAGGCATGGAGAGGGAGAAAGGATTAGAAGGCCTTTTTAGTGAGATACTAGCAGAAAATTTCCCAAGTTTGGAGAAGGACAGAGACATCCTAGTACAGGAAGCTCAGAGAACCCCTAATAAACATGATCAAAAGAGATCCTCACCACGACACGTCGTAATCAAACTCACCACAGTGAAACACAAAGAAAAGATCCTAAAATGTGCAAGAGAGAAACGCCAGATTACTCTCAGAGGATCTCCAATTAGACTTACAGCTGATTTCTCATCAGAAACCCTACAAGCCAGGAGAGAATGGCGAGATATAGCCCAGGTACTAAGAGAGAAAAACTGCCAGCCCAGAATATTATATCCTGCAAAGCTCTCATTTGTGAATGAAGGTGAAATTAAGACCTTTCACAGCAAACAGAAATTGAAAGAATTTGTCGCCACTCGTCCAGCCCTGCAAACGATGCTTAAAGATGTGTTACATACAGAAACACAGAAACACGGTCACCAATATGAAAGAAGGTAAAGGAAGGAAACCTCAGAGCAAAAGATCACAGGAATCTCAAACCATATATTAGAAAATATCTTTGGCAAATGGCAGGGCAAAGTTACTCCTTCTCAATAGTCACATTGAATGTTAATGGCTTGAACTGTCCAGTTAAAAGACACCGATTGGCCGATTGGGTTAAGGAACAAAACCCATCCTTTTGCTGCTTACAAGAAACCCATCTATCCAACAATGATCCATACAAGCTGAGAGTGAAAGGCTGGAAAAAGATATACCACGCCAACAGAAATGAAAAGAGAGCGGGCGTAGCCATCTTAATATCGGACAACATAAACTTTACCACAAAAACTGTTAGGAGAGACAAAGAGGGGCACTATATAATGATTAAGGGATCCATTCAACAGGAAGATATAACGATTCTCAACGTATATGCACCTAATTACAGGGCACCAGCTTATTTAAAAGACTTGTTAAGGGACTTAAAGGGAGACTTAGACCCCAATACAATAGTACTGGGGGACTTCAATACTCCACTCTCAGAGATAGACAGATCAACAGGACAGAAGATCAACAAGGAGACAGTAGATTTAAATGACACTATAGCCCAAATGGATCTAACAGACATCTACAGAACATTTCATCCTACATCTAAGGACTTCACATTCTTCTCAGCAGTACATGGAACCCTCTCTAGGATTGACCACATACTAGGCCATAAAGCAAGTCTCAGCAAATTCAAAAGAATTAGAATCATACCATGCAGCTTCTCAGACCACAAAGGAATGAAATTGGAAATTGGCAACTCAGGAATCCCTAGAGCACGTGCAAACACATGGAGATTGAACAACATGCTCCTGAATGAACAATGGGTCATAGAAGAAATTAAAAGAGAAATAAGGGGCGGAGCCAAGATGGCGGATAGTGAGGACGTGTGCCTTAGCTTGGGAAAATAAACTCTCATAAAAGTGGAATTACTGTAGCCTCAGGAAAAGACTCAAAAAAAAAAAACTGCAGAGGAGACGCTTCCGGATCTTGTGGATGAGACACGGAGGACTTACAGGGAACCCACCGCGTGGAAAACCAACCAAGACGAGCCGAGCGGGAGAGGAGCCAGAGCCACAGAATCTCGCCAGCGCGGGAACGGAGGTCGGTAAGACAAAGACCTGAGAAGTCCGAGACACTGGGGGGAGGGGGAACAGAGGCCTCTCCTTTCACTCACCAAGCAAAACAAAGAGCACCGCGATTTTACATATGTAAAGCTCAGCCAAACTCAGTATCTTTAGCGAAACTGGAGAACACATTGAGGGCTGCATAAACCCTGTGTATGTTCCCAGGCATAAATCAAACGAATACCCACAGAGGCTAGATTTCAACTACCCTCAACTCCACTCCCAACTGAGTCAAAAGAAAAAAAAAAAAGAGAGAGAGAGAGAGAGAGAGAGAGCGTCCCAGCAAGGAGCAAGTAATCCGGGAGAGTCGCTCTTTACACAGCCTTAAACCTCAAGAAACAAGCATAGCTCTCTAGCCACACCCATCACAGCCCCTAAGGCTCCAACAAAACAGACAGCTCACTCAGAGACACAGTATAACGAGAGAAAAAAACAAAAACAAAAACAAAAACAAAAACAAAAACACCACAAACTATCTCTAACATGCCAAGCAAGAAACATAGAAGCGGAGGTACCAAAGATAAGGATAGCACTATGACGCCCCCAAGTGAACAAGACACGCCAATGCAAGATTATGAAGAGGAACAGTTAGAGCAAATGCACGAAGCAGATGGCAAAAATTTCATAAGAACATTAAGAAGTTCTCAAAAACAAATTCTTGAACTACAGAAATCCTTAATGGACAAGATAGAAAATCTCTCCCGTGAAAATGAAATATTAAGGAGGAATCAAAATGAAATGAAAAAATTAGTGGAACAGGAAACTGCAGTACTGGCAAAAAATCTCAATGAAATGAAGAACTCAATAGATCAAATGGCAAACACATTAGAGAGCCTTAAAAACAGAATGGATGAAGCAGAAGAGAGAATATCGGAATTAGAAGACAGAGAACAGGAAAGGAAACAGTCAAATCAAAAAAAAGAAGAAGAAATCAGTAATCTAAAAAATACTCTTAGGAATCTACAGGATACTATTAAAAAACCCAACATTCGGGTTCTAGGAGTTCCTGAAGGCATGGAAAGAGAGAAAGGATTAGAAGGCCTTTTTAGTGAGATACTAGCAGAAAATTTCCCAAGTTTGGAGAAGGACAGAGACATCCTAGTACAGGAAGCTCAGAGAACCCCTAATAAACATGATCAAAAGAGATCCTCACCAAGACACGTCGTAATCAAACTCACCACAGTGAAACACAAAGAAAAGATCCTAAAATGTGCAAGAGAGAAACGCCAGATTACTCTCAGAGGATCTCCAATTAGACTTACAGCTGATTTCTCATCAGAAACCCTACAAGCCAGGAGAGAATGGCGAGATATAGCCCAGGTACTAAGAGAGAAAAACTGCCAGCCCAGAATATTATATCCTGCAAAGCTCTCATTTGTGAATGAAGGTGAAATTAAGACCTTTCACAGCAAACAGAAATTGAAAGAATTTGTCGCCACTCGTCCAGCCCTGCAAAAGATGCTTAAAGATGTGTTACATACAGAAACACAGAAACACGGTCACCAATATGAAAGAAGGTAAAGGAAGGAAACCTCAGAGCAAAAGATCACAAGAAGCTCAAACCAGATATTAGAAAATATCTTTGGCAAATGGCAGGGCAAAGTTACTCCTTCTCAATAGTCACATTGAATGTTAATGGCTTGAACTGTCCAGTTAAAAGACACCGATTGGCCGATTGGGTTAAGGACCAAAACCCATCCTTTTGCTGCTTACAAGAAACCCATCTATCCAACAATGATCCATACAAGCTGAGAGTGAAAGGCTGGAAAAAGATATACCACGCCAACAGAAATGAAAAGAGAGCGGGCGTAGCCATCTTAATATCGGACAACATAAACTTTACCACAAAAACTGTTAGGAGAGACAAAGAGGGGCACTATATAATGATTAAGGGATCCATTCAACAGGAAGATATAACGATTCTCAACGTATATGCACCTAATTACAGGGCACCAGCCTATTTAAAAGACTTGTTAAGGGACTTAAAGGGAGACTTAGACCCTAATACAATAGTACTGGGGGACTTCAATACTCCACTCTCAGAGATAGACAGATCAACAGGACAGAAGATCAACAAGGAGACAGTAGATTTAAATGACACTATAGCCCAAATGGATCTAACAGACATCTACAGAACATTTCATCCTACATCTAAGGACTTTACATTCTTCTCAGCAGTACATGGAACCCTCTCTAGGATTGACCACATACTAGGCCATAAAGCAAGTCTCAGCAAATTCAAAAGAATTAGAATCATACCATGCAGCTTCTCAGACCACAAAGGAATGAAATTGGAAATTGGCAACTCAGGAATCCCTAGAGCACGTGCAAACACATGGAGATTGAACAACATGCTCCTGAATGAACAATGGGTCATAGAAGAAATTAAAAGAGAAATCAAAAATTTTCTGGAAGTAAATGAGGATAACAGCACAACATACCAAAACCTATGGGATACAACAAAAGCAGTGTTAAGAGGAAAGTTTATATCAATAGGTGCCTACATCAAGAAATTGGAAAGGCACCAAATAGATGAGCTTTCAAGTCACCTCAAAGATCTAGAAAATCTGCAGCAAACCAAACCCAAACCCAGTAGGAGAAGAGAAATAATTAAAATCCGAGAAGAAATCAACAAGATTGAATCCAAAAAAACATTACAAAAAATCAGCCAAACGAGGAGCTGGTTTTTTGAAAAAATAAACAAAATTGACACCCCATTGGCCCAACTAACTAAAAAAAGAAGAGAAAAGACCCAAATCAATAGGATCAGAGATGAAATGGGAAACGTAACAACAGACGCCACAGAAATAAAAAGAATCATCAGAAATTACTACAAGGACTTGTATGCCAGCAAACAAGAAAATCTATCAGAAATGGACAGATTCTTGGACACATACAACCTCCCTAAATTGAGCCAGGAAGACATAGAAAACCTAAACAGACCAATAACTGACACAGAAATTGAAACAGTAATAAAGGCCCTCCCAACAAAGAAAAGCCCAGGGCCAGATGGATTCACTGCTGAGTTCTACCAGACATTTAGAGAAGAACTAACTCCAATTCTTCTCAAACTATTCAGAGCAATCGAAAAAGAGGGAATCCTCCCAAATTCCTTCTATGAAGCCACCATCACCTTAATTCCTAAGCCAGAAAGAGACGCAACACTGAAAGAGAATTACAGACCAATATCCCTGATGAACATAGATGCAAAAATTCTCAATAAAATTCTGGCCAATAGAATGCAACAACACATCAGAAAGATCATCCACCCAGACCAAGTGGGATTCATCCCCGGTATGCAGGGATGGTTCAACATTCGCAAAACAATCAACGTAATACACTACATTAACAGACTGCAGAAGAAAAACCATATGATTCTCTCAATAGACGCAGAGAAAGCATTTGATAAAATACAACACCCTTTCATGATGAAAACTCTAAGCAAACTGGGTATGGAAGGAACATTCCTTAATACAATCAAAGCAATATATGAAAAACCCACGGCCAACATCCTATTGAATGGGGAAAGGTTGGAAGCATTTCCACTGAAATCTGGTACCAGACAGGGATGCCCTCTCTCACCACTGCTATTCAATATAGTTCTGGAAGTTTTGGCCAGAGCTATTAGGCAAGAAAAAGAAATTAAAGGGATACAAATCGGGAAGGACGAACTCAAACTATCCCTCTTTGCAGATGATATGATTCTTTATTTAGGGGACCCAAAGAACTCTACTAAGAGACTGCTGGAACTCATCGAAGAGTTTGGCAAAGTAGCAGGATATAAAATCAATGCACAAAAATCAACAGCCTTTGTATACACAGGCAATGCCACGGCTGAGGAAGAACTTCTAAAATCAATCCCATTCACAATAGCTACAAAAACAATCAAATACCTTGGAATAAACTTAACCAAAGACGTTAAAGATCTCTACAATGAAAACTACAAAACCTTACAGAAAGAAATAGAAGAGGATACCAAAAAATGGAGAAATCTTCCATGCTCATGGATTGGAAGAATCAACATCATCAAAATGTATATCCTCCCAAAAGCAATCTATACATTCAATGCAATACCCATCAAGATCCCGAAGACCTTCTTCACAGATCTAGAAAAAATGATGCTGAAATTCATATGGAGACACAGAAGACCTCGAATAGCCAAAGCAATCCTGTACAACAAAAACAAAGCCGGAGGCATCACAATACCTGATTTTAGGACATACTACAGGGCAGTTGTTATCAAAACAGCATGGTACTGGTACAGAAACAGATGGATAGACCAATGGAACAGAATAGAAACACCAGAAATAAATCCAAACATCTACAGCCAACTTATATTTGACCAAAGATCCAAATCTAATCCCTGGAATAAGGACAGTCTATTCAATAAATGGTGCTGGGAAAATTGGATTTCCACGTGCAGAAGCTTGAAGCAAGACCCATACCTATCACCTTACACAAAAATTCACTCAACATGGATTAAAGACTTAAATCTACGACCCGAAACCATCAAATTATTAGAGAGCATTGGACAAACCCTGCAAGACATAGGCACAGGCAAAGACTTCCTGGAAAATACTCCAAAAGCACAGGCAGTCAAAACCAAAATTAACATTTGGGATTGCATCAAATTGAGAAGCTTCTGTACCTCGAAAGAAACAGTCAGGAAAGTGAAGAGGCAACCAACAGAATGGGAAAAAATATTCGCAAATTATACTACTGATAAAGGATTGATAACCAGAATCTACAAAGAAATCAAGAAAAACCACAACAACAAAACAAACAACCCACTTAAGAGATGGGCCAAGGACCTCAATAGACATTTTTCGAAAGAGGAAATCCAAATGGCCAACAGACACATGAAAAAATGTTCAAGATCACTAGCAATCAGAGAAATGCAAATCAAAACCACAATGAGGTTCCATCTCACCCCGGTGAGAATAGCTCACATTCAGAAATCTACCAACAACAGATGCTGGAGAGGATGTGGGGAAAAAGGGACACTAACCCACTGTTGGTGGGAATGCAAACTGGTTAAGCCACTATGGAAGTCTGTCTGGAGATTCCTCAGAAACCTGAATATAACCCTACCATACAACCCAGCCATCCCACTCCTTGGAATTTACCCAAAGGAATTTAATTCGGCAAATAAAAAAGCCATCTGCACATTAATGTTTATTGCAGCTCAATTCACAATAGCTAAGACCTGGAATCAACCCAAATGCCCATCAACAGTAGACTGGATAAAGAAATTATGGGACATGTACTCCATAGAATACTATACAGCAGTAAGAAACAACGAAACCCAGTCATTTGCAACAAGATGGAGCAATCTGGAAAACATCATGCTGAGTGAATTAAGCCAGTCCCAAAGAGACAAATTTCATTTGTTTTCCCTGATCGGGGACAACTGAGCGCCAAAGAGAAAACCTGTTAAGTGAAATGGACACTATAAGCAACAATGAACTGATCAGCTCCTGTCCTGACTTTAGATGTACAATGTAATACTCTATCCTTTTTAGTATTCGTTGTTGTTGTTGTTGTTCTAGTACTATTGGTTGAACTCAGTAATTAACACACAATTATTCTCAGGTGTTTAAATTTTAACTGAAAAGTGATCCCTGTTAAATCTAAGAGTGGAAAAAGAGAGGGAGGAGGTAAACAATTAGGAACATGCTCAATCGGACTGGCTGCAAATGGGGGAGTTAGAAATGTGCAGGGGATTCCAACACAATTCCATCAAGATGGCATGTACCAATGCCATCGCACTAGTCCAAGTGATCAATTTCAGCTCACAATTGATAGCTCTGATAGGTCTAAGAGTCAAAGAGATCACACAAACAAGATAAGTATCTGCTAATACTGATAGAATCAAAAAGGGAGAGAAAGATCCAACATGGGAAGTGGGATACACAGCAGACTCATAGGATGGCAGATGTCCTAAACAACACTCTGGCCTCAGAATCAGCCCTCAAGGCATTCAGATCTGGCTGAAGAGCCCATGAGAGTATAGCAGGCATGGAAAGCCAAGATACCATGGGAAAAAAAAAAAGGCCTAAGTGAATGATCTCTGTGAGTGAGATCCCAGTGGAAAGAACGGGGCCATCAAAGAAGGAGGTACCCTTCTCCGAAGGGAGGAGAGAACATCCACTTTGACTATGACCCTATCGGAATAAGATCAAAGTCAGCGAACCCTAAAGGCTTCCATAGCCCTTGCAACTCATGACTAGAGCCCAGGGAGATTACTGACGCCATGAACAGGAGTGTCAAATTGTTAAGTCAGCAACAGGAGTCACTGTGTACTTACACCCCATGCAGGATCTGTCCCCAATGTGTCGTCTAAAGCCAAGTGATGCTACGACTGGTACTGAAGCAGTATTTTTATACTTTGCATTTCTGTGTGGGCGCAGACTGATGAGGTCTTTGCTAATTATATACTGAAGTGATCTTCTGTATATAAAGAGAATTGGAAATGAAAAAAAAAAAAAAAAACAACCTGGTGTTAAAATGGAAAAGGCATAGAAAATTAATTATTTTGAAAAAAAATTATGTAGGATCTCTGTCTTTAATGTGTTGTACATTGCTATTTTATGCTATAATTAGTAATCCAATGGTAGTTTTTTCACTTGATGTTGCTATATGGGCAAAATGTTGAAATCTTTACCTAATATATACTAAACTGATCTTCTGTATACAAAAAGAATTGAAAATGAATCTTTACACGAATGGAGGGGGAAAGGGAGCGGGAGGGGGGAGGGTTGCGGGCGGGAGGGAGGTTATGGGAGGGGGGAAGCCATTGTAACCCACAAGCTATACTTTGGAAATTTATATTCATTAAATAAAAGTTTAATTAAAAAAAAAAAAATAAAAGAGAAATAAAAAATTTTCTGGAAGTAAATGAGGATAACAGCACAACATACCAAAACCTATGGGATACAACAAAAGCAGTGTTAAGAGGAAAGTCTATATCAATAGGTGCCTACATCAAGAAATTGGAAAGGCACCAAATAGATGAGCTTTCAAGCCATCTCAAGGATCTAGAAAATCTGCAGCAAACCAAACCCAAACCCAGTAGGAGAAGAGAAATAATTAAAATCAGAGAAGAAATCAACAGGATTGAATCAAAAAAAACATTACAAAACATCAGCCAAACGAGGAGCTGGTTTTTTGAAAAAATAAACAAAATTGACACCCCATTGGCCCAACTAACTAAAAAAAGAAGAGAAAAGACCCAAATCAATAGGATCAGAGATGAAAAGGGAAACGTAACAACAGACACCACAGAAATAAAAAGAATCATCAGAAATTACTGCAAGGACCTGTATGCCAGCAAACAGCGAAATCTATCAGAAATGGACAGATTCCTGGACACATACAACCTCCCTAAATTGAGCCAGGAAGACATAGAAAACCTAAACAGACCCATAACTGACACAGAAATTGAAACAGTAATAAAGGCCCCCCGAACAAAGAAAAGCCCAGGGCCAGACGGATTCACTGCTGAGTTCTACCAGACATTTAGAGAAGAACTAACTCCAATTCTTCTCAAACTATTCAGAGCAATCGAAAAAGAGGGAATCCTCCCAAATTCTTTCTATGAAGCCACCATCACCTTAATTCCTAAGCCAGAAAGAGATGCAACATTGAAAGAGAATTACAGACCAATATCCCTGATGAACATAGATGCAAAAATTCTCAATAAAATTCTGGCCAATAGAATGCAACAACACATCAGAAAGATCATCCACCCAGACCAAGTGGGATTCATCCCCGGTATGCAGGGATGGTTCAACATTCGCAAAACAATCAACGTAATACATTACATTAACAGACTGCAGAAGAAAAACCATATGATTCTCTCAATAGATGCAGAGAAAGCATTTGATAAAATACAACACCCTTTCATGATGAAAACTCTAAGCAAACTGGGTATGGAAGGAACATTCCTTAATACAATCAAAGCAATATATGAAAAACCCACGGCCAACATCCTATTGAATGGGGAAAAGTTGGAAGCATTTCCACTGAAATCTGGTACCAGACAGGGATGCCCTCTCTCACCACTGCTATTCAATATAGTTCTGGAAGTTTTGGCCAGAGCTATTAGGCAAGAAAAAGAAATTAAAGGGATACAAATCGGGAAGGACGAACTCAAACTATCCCTCATTGCAGATGATATGATTCTTTATTTAGGGGACCCAAAGAACTCTACTAAGAGACTGCTGGAACTCATCGAAGAGTTTGGCAAAGTAGCAGGATATAAAATCAATGCACAAAAATCAACAGCCTTTGTATACACAGGCAATGCCACGGCTGAGGAAGAACTTCTAAAATCAATCCCATTCACAATAGCTACAAAAACAATCAAATACCTTGGAATAAACTTAACCAAGGACGTTAAAGATCTCTATGATGAAAACTACAAAACCTTACAGAAAGAAATAGAAGAGGATACCAAAAAATGGAGAAATCTTCCATGCTCAATGATTGGAAGAATCAATATCATCAAAATGTCTATCCTCCCAAAAGCAATTTATACATTCAATGCAATACCCATCAAGATCCCGAAGACCTTCTTCTCAGATCTAGAAAAAATGATACTGAAATTCATATGGAGACACAGAAGACCTCGAATAGCCAAAGCAATCCTGTACAACAAAAACAAAGCCAGAGGCATCACAATACCTGATTTCAGGACATACTACAGGGCAGTTGTTATCAAAACAGCATGGTACTGGTACAGAAACAGATGGATAGACCAATGGAACAGAATAGAAACACCAGAAATCAATCCAAACATCTACAGCCAACTTATATTTGACCAAAGATCCAAATCTAATCCCTGGAATAAGGACAGTCTATTCAATAAATGGTGCTGGGTTAATTGGATTTCAATGTGCAGAAGCTTAAAGCAAGACCCATACCTTTCACCTTACACAAAAATTCACTCAACATGGATTAAAGACTTAAATCTACGACCCGAAACCATCAAATTATTAGAGAGCATTGGAGAAACCCTGCAAGATATAGGCACAGGCAAAGACTTCCTGGAAAATACTCCAACAGCACAGGCAGTCAAAACCAAAATTAACATTTGGGATTGCATCAAATTGAGAAGTTTCTGTACTTCAAAAGAAACAGTCAGGAAAGTGAAGAGGCAACCAACAGAATGGGTGAAAACATTTGTAAATTATACTACAGATAAAGGATTGATAACCAGAATCTACAAAGAAATCAAGAAAATCCACAACAACAAAACAAACAACCCACTTAAGAGATGGGCCAAGGACCTCAATAGACATTTTTCAAAAGAGAAAATCCAAATGGCCAACAGACACATGAAAAAATGTTCAAGATCACTAGCAATCAGAGAAATGCAAATCAAAACCACAATGAGGTTCCATCTCACCCCGGTGAGAATGGCTCACATTCAGAAATCTACCAACAACAGATGCTGGAGAGGATGTGGGGAAAAAGGGACACTAACCCACTGTTGGTGGGAATGCAAACTGGTTCAGCCACTATGGAAGTCTGTCTGGAGATTCCTCAGAAACCTGAACATAACCCTACCATACAACCCAGCCATCCCACTCCTTGGAATTTACCCAAAGGAAATTAATTTGGCAAATAAAAAAGCCATCTGCACATTAATGTTTATTGCAGCTCAATTCACAATAGCTAAGACCTGGAACCAACCCAAATGCCCATCAACAGTAGACTGGATAAAGAAATTGTGGGACATGTACTCCATAGAATACTATACAGCAGTAAGAAACAATGAAACCCAGTCATTTGCAACAAGATGGAGCAATCTGGAAAACATCATGCTGAGTGAATTGAGCCAGTCCCAAAGAGAGAAATATCATTTGTTTTCCCTGATCGGTGACAACTGAGCGCCAAAGAGAAAACCTGTTAAGTGAAATGGACACTATAAGCAACAATGAACTGATCAGCTCCTGTCCTGACTTTAGATGTACAATGTAATACTCTATCCTTTTTAGTATTCGTTGTTGTTGTTGTTGTTCTAGTACTATTGGTTGAACTCAGTAATTAACACACAATTATTCTCAGGTGTTTAAATTTTAACTGAAAAGTGATCCCTGTTAAATCTAAGAGTGGAAAAAGAGAGGGAGGAGGTAAACAATTAGGAACATGCTCAATCGGACTGGCTGCAAATGGGGGAGTTAGAAATGTGCAGGGGATTCCAACACAATTCCATCAAGATGGCATGTACCAATGCCATCGCACTAGTCCAAGTGATCAATTTCAGCTCACAATTGATAGCTCTGATAGGTCTAAGAGTCAAAGAGATCACACAAACAAGACAAGTATCTGCTAATACTAACTGATAGAATCAAAAAGGGAGAGAAAGATCCAACATGGGAAGTGGGATACACAGCAGACTCATAGGATGGCAGATGTCCTAGACAGCACTCCGGCCTCAGAATCAGCCCTCAAGGCATTCAGATCTGGCTGAAGAGCCCATGAGAGTATAGCAGGCATGGAAAGCCAAGATATCATGGAAAAAAAAAGACCTAAATGAATGATCTCTGTGAATGAGATCCCAGTGGAAAGAACGGGGCCTTCAAAGAAGGAGGTACCCTTCTCCGAAGGGAGGAGAGAACCTCCACTTTGACTATGACCCTATCGGAACAATATCAAAGTCAGCGAACTCTAAAGGCTTCCATAGCCCTTGCAACTCATGACTAGAGCCCAGGGAGATTACTGACGCCATGAACAGGAGTGTCAAATTGTTAAGTCAGCAACAGGAGTCACTGTGTACTTACACCCCATGCGGGATCTGTCCCTAATGTGTCGTCTAAAGCCAAGTGATGCTAGGACTGGTACTGAAAGAGTATTTTTATACTTTGCGTTTCTGTGTGGGCGCAGACTGATGAGGTCTTTGCTAATTATATACTGAAGTGATCTTCTGTATATAAAGAGAATTGGAAATGAAAAAAAAAAAAACAAAACAACCTGGTGTTAAAATGGAAATGGCATAGAAAATTAATTATTTTGAAAAAAAAATTATGTAGGATCTCTGTCTTTAATGTGCTGTACATTGCTATTTAATGCTATAATTAGTAATCCAATGGTAGTTTTTTCACTTGATGTTGCTATAGGGGCAAAATGTTGAAATCTTTACCTAGTATATACTAAACTGATCTTCTGTATACAAAGAGAATTGAAAATGAATCTTTACATGAATGGAAGGGGAAAGGGAGCGAGAGGGGGGAGGGTTGCGGGCGGGAGGGAAGTTATGGGAGGGGGGAAGCCATTGTAACCCATAAGCTATACTCTGGAAATTTATATTCATTAAATAAAAGTTTAATTAAAAAAAAAAGATGACATTGCCATTACAGTCTTCAGGTGAAGCATGCCGCTGACGCACTCTATCAACCGCTGTAAATACAGATGTCAGCATCGGGGCCACATGGCCCAGGGAGAAATTGCGGAAGTTATCAGAGGCTAATGATGTAAAGGCATATTGGCTGCATAGAAAAACCCATCCCTTAGGAGCCCATGTCCCATTCCAGTACCAGATCAGGTCCATTCCATTGATTGGTGATAGGATCCCTCCATTTCACCATTGCTCTTTTCACAGCTATTTTTAAACAGTTAGAATTTAACAGAGACATCAAGACTTGAACATAATAGATTACTTTAACTCATTGCTTTAACAGAGGATCAGATTTTGATTTTATGTCAAAGAAAATAGACTAATAGTTTTATAACTGAAAATGTCTTCTTTTTATAACATTTTGTAACTTTCTCACACCTTCTGTAACTTACTCGAACCTTTTGTAACTTACTCAAACCTTCTGTAATCCACAGTCATTTTCCAGGTTTTACCTGATTTCTTAACATGCCAAATTAGATAATTTTTTTTATTACCACCTAGCAGTTTGACTCCAAAGGGCAGCATTTTTAAATTTATATTTATTTAGTACCCCTTTTTTAAAAATTGCTTACACATGCATCAGTATGCAGATAACAAAATCCATCCTCACCTCCCCAAAGCCTATAGTTTATTTCCCTTTTTTACTGGCACCGATTGCAAACCTCAATAACTTGTGGAGGCTGTGCACTCCGTAACTTGTCATTTTAATTTTTACTCAATCCTGAGCAGAGAGCCCATTTTTTTTTTGCCAAAGAGGCCAACTGAGGGTCTTTCCAGCCAGGAACATCACAGGCTACATATGCAACTTCAGTTTTGCTTTGAAAGAAAGGCATTGCTTTGTATACCTGCAGATTCTGCCAACTTTGCCAATTTGTGACAGCAAATTATTTTTCTGCTGTCTGCTATGCACAGACTTAGTTACTTTTAGTTTAATCTGCAAGAAATATGCTGCAAGCCTTGTAGTGCACACTAAAATTATTTAGAGGAAAGACAGTAAAGGAGCATAGATTAACATAATGTTGCAATAAACATGGCTCCATTGCTATAATGATATTATAGCAAGAGAGTCCACTGATCCCTGTAGGGAGGGCCTGAGGCTGGCCCCACTTCCAGTTTTCCCGAACTCTGTTTTTTAGTGAATTACCTTTTTTTATCAGTTTTGGGGTGACATTAATTGGCCCAATGACTTTCCCTTTAGCACTGGGGGAAAATCCCAGGAGGAGCCTTATTTTGATTTTTGACTTTTGGGCAATTTTTGTACATGTCCCTGCAGAGCGGCAGGTCCTGAATGTCCTGTTTTTAAGTGAATCCATTTTGTTAATCCCTTATCAAAGGGACTGTTACAGAACACCTCAGCCACAGTAGCCAATTGAGTCATGTTTACATTGTACTTATGTTTGGCAGAATTTATAGTGCTGTGGGCATCACTAGGCAGTCTTTACAAAGCACCAGAAAAGAATCCATACTGAGAATCAGACATTATCAGTCATCATTACAGGCATGTTTAACATTTAGCTTGACTGTGTGTTCCCCTGGGATGAAGCAGCAGCAGCAGAGGCTTGTTCTGGCTCCCTTTCAAAGCCCCAAGGACAAGGATGGCTAAGATTTTAGGCAAGCAGTGCGTCCCGTCTCGGATCTTGGCCAGAGAGCCGAGACACGAAGCATGCCCACCTGTTTATCAGAAACATTCCTTTATCCCCCTCCCCGGGAACTGGCCAGGCTCCCAAGGAGCAGGAGAAGGTCATCAGGCAGCAAAGTTACTTGTCTACCAGAGCTGAACCTAGATACAAGCCTCTCCATCCCAAAAATCTGTCCTTACATTTGGCCCTAGGGTTGCATTGAGAGGTAGACATAATTAACACATTATAAGAATGCAATACAAATTTTTTATACAAGTGTACATTTAGCAAACACAATAATATTTAAGGCATTTTAAGGATAAATTGAAACATATCTGAGGGGGAATTAGCTTCTTGGGCACCAATGTCAGGGACATAAAAAAACAGTACCATTTCAATACAACAACTCAAGCTGCTGCAGACAGCCTGAGAACTGGCTAGACAATCCCATGGCATGGAGATCTGAACACTGTTACTCATTAAACAGACATGTTGAGGCGCACACAGTCCAATTAACAAATGCACTAACATTTTGCATTACTCTGAAATTAGTGATTCGGGTTTCATTAAATATTTGTAACATCTCTTTTTGATAAGACAACAAATTTTTAGTGGATGGAACACGGTGGGTAACCATTTAGCCATAATGATAGTAGCCTCTAACTATCTGTAATTGTTACATTCTTATAGGTTTGTGCAATCTTAACTATTTGCAGCATATTTAGATTTACAATTTTTTGTAAAGCAAACCAAGCATAACCTGTTCAAGCATTCCTATTAATAATAGGGTAGAGTTAACACATAATACAAAAATAGAATTGGTAGTCCGGACACTTTGTTACCACAATTTCTCATTTTACATAGTAATATTAATTTTACAACAGGTAACATTTACTTTAAGTAAAATATTTAAATACAGGGTGAGGGCTGTCCAGTGTACACTGATTTATATTTTTTACTCCCAGTGTTTCTTATTTACAACACCCTCTTCAGCAAACCAAGGACAAATTTTTTTAACAGCGCTGATAAATTGCTCTACGGTTTGTTTCTTTAACCCTATCCTCTACATCTGCAGTAAAGTTTTTCCAGCCTTTGTCACGGCTTGTTTTGTTTCTTTCAATGCACATTTAAATCTTTTTTTGAGTACATTTTAATGTTGCTCATCCACGACTCCTTCTGCGAACCAAGGACTGACTATTCCTATGGCATCAATGAACTGTTCTATGGCTCACCTTTTTTAACCCTATTTCCTGCATCTGTAATGGAGTCTTTATAGCCTTTATTAGGGGAGGGTCTTGGGTCAGGTCTTCCCACACGGTAATATAGGGAACCTGGTCAGGGTGTCCGTGGGGTCCTGGTTGAAAGACTCGTGCCTTGACCTGTGAGATAATATCAGCATTAAAGGTCCCATCCCTCGGCCAGGCCAGCCGACCTCAAAGGTCGACCATTCCAAGGCACAGAAAGTCACCCACTTTTTACTTTTGACGTCGATCGACTGATTGTGCGCGCAGTTTTGAACTTCTTTTCAGTGGCCTAAAGTAAGGCTTAAAGGGGTGGTTAGTCCCTGTCCCATATTAAGGATAAAAGGCAAGTAAATTGTGACACAAAAGACAATCACAAGACACACAAAGACACTGCGCGCGACAACAAAACGAGATAAAACTGAAACCAAAACGTCAGATGGGGTCGTCTGCCTGATCAGCCTTTCCCAGGGAAGGAGGGAGACAAAGTCCTTCCCTTCTTCCCACTTCACCGCTGGAGCATCCTCAAGGGCTAAGCCAGGGGTCTCGGACACGTCTGTCCCTTCCTACTACTGGCTCCTTACTCCTTTGGCGCCAAGACAAACAATAAACAGAATTCTACAAAATCACAGAAAGAAAAACTTACCTCCGATTGGGAGATGGAGAGTGGGTCTGGGGTCTCAAATCCCGGACGAGCCCCCAGGAAATGTAAGACACCTTATGCAGGCGTCCCACAAACCAAACCCCAGAAACACAGACTCCACTCCAATTGATGCAAAGGCAAGAGGAAGTTTATTTCATTTGCAAATGGGCCAGCTCAGTAGCACCCTCTAGTGAGGTGCAGAAAGAGAGAGAGCGGCCCTGAACATCAGCTTTACTGGATATTTAAAGCTCAAAACCACAGCATTAGCATATCTAGTCATGTTAAAGTTCTATTGGATATGTTAATGGTTACTGGGTAAGGGTTTGGGATGGGGGTAGCACGGGCAGTTTCTTTTTATCAGCTTAAGCAAGCAGGGTGGGGGTGGCAGTAAGACCTTGGTATGTCATAACAGGATATGGGTTGGGGAAATTCCGTTCTCCCCTGTTCTCTAAAGATATCACATTTTTGTAAGCTTAGCCAACTCATACAGAAGCAAGAAAAATGCGGTTAGCCTTGATTCCTGTTAGTCCTAGTTCCTCCATTTTGTCTCAACTTTGTCTTTTCACAGAGTCATCATTGTTATTGCCACTGCTGCTGCTGCGGCTCTTCAGGGAAACCTGTACAAGGTGCAGAGGAGAGAGTGGCCATGGGTCACTGGGCCCAGCCAATTAGATGGCCTGGTGGCCTAATGCATTCAGTGCCAGGCATTGTGGAGGGCAGCAGGGTGCCTGTGATGTTCACTGCCCCTCCCACTCACCAGGGAACCTGAGCCGCCTGCTGGCCCAGCAGAGGGAATATGCCCAGGTCCTTAAGGTTGCAGCTCTGCTGGGCTGCCAGGGTGCTCCAGAGGTCACTGGAGGTGTACCTGGTGATAACCAGATAGGCAGAGCACCCAGATAGTTCCTATATAAATTCTCGGTTACAAATTATATTAACTCAACTTCCTTGATATGGTCCTGCATTAACAGATAGGAACAGAGCAAAATTCCTGTGACTGCGACTCAGCCCTGAGTCTAAAGATCAAGGGCCCACCAAGACTTCCACAGCCTCTCCACCCATTCTTCAGGGAGAGCCAGAAGAGGCCCCACTACTCTCAGGTCCCCATCTCCTTCCTCGCAAGTCAGAGGTCCCTCCTCTACCAGACAGGGGAAAGGCCATTAAAAGCTGAAATGAGGTCCTAAGGCTCCTGGAAGTAGGCTGGGAGCTGGCAGCTGGTGCTGTTATTCACTGCTGGGATGGTTGTTGGCTTCTTCCCGACAGACACTTTTGTCCCAGATTACCTGGCCTAATCCCTGCTTCATCAGCTTCCTGGAAACACTCACATAGGGGAAACAGCTTAGAAGCTCTGGTCAACTGGTATTATATGACTGTGCTCCCCATGCTTGACAGAAATGTAACTGAGAGATGCTAAACTTGTGCCTGCTGCAATGCCAAACAGTGGCCCTCACAGCCACCAGGAATATGAAGAACAGAACTGTGGTGGAATGAGGTGAAAAGGTCATATCAAGATGGCTGCTGAGGTGAAAAGTTCATGCCAAGATGGCCACTGAGGTGAAAAGGTCATGCTAAGATGGCCGCTGACAACAGAAACTGCCTGGCAACAGGCCGTGATTGGATGGCTTCGGAAACCACATGACAACAGAGCCTGACTGACGGCAGGCCATGATTGGATGGTTTCAGAAACTGCCTGGCAACAAGAGCCTGACTGGCAACAGGCTGTGATTGGATGGCTTTGGAAACTGCCTGGCAACAGGCTGTGATTGGTTGGGGCATAGACCGTTCCTTGACCAGATCGGCTGGTCTTGGCTATATAAGCTGTTGTACTAACTGTAATAAACAAGTCTGCGGGCTGCTCGCCTCAAGCCTGCTTTCACCCGACTCCCGGAGTCTGTGTGGTGACCGCGCCTCGTGCCCCCACCACGCTGCTGCTCTCAGAAAGGAACCCACTGCAACATTGTTGAGAAATCAATGGCAACACAGAAGGAAGCCTGTTTGGAGGCCTAGAGATAGACTTTGCTAAGTTACTACCCAGCAGAGGCTAAGCATACCTGTTGTTACTCTTTGTAGGACTCAGGCTGGGTGGAGTCCTTCCACACCAGAACAGAGGAAGCCAGAGAAGGCACCAGGGTTTTGCTGATTAAGATTTCACCCAGGTATGAAGTGCCTACTACTATTGGGAGATTAAGGCTGAAATTAGATGTGTTGCCTTGCCTAGAAAGTTGTCTTAATTTGGAGATTTTAACAGGTTATTTCAAAATGTAAATCAAAAATTGGCAGATGGGAAACATAACAAGTAAAAATATGCACATGGTAAGAAATTAAGCAGGAAAAAGGTTTTTTTTTAAAGAAAGGACATAGTTTGTAAGAACAGCTTCATCCTGATGGCTAGTTTACTATAGACTGGAATGGAAATGATAGAATGTTTCAAGTAAGTTAAAGAGGGTGTGTAAAAAAAGAAAAGAGATTTACATAGAGGAAGGACATGGTTTGTGAAAATTGTTTATCGTAATGGCTAGTTTACTCTAGACTAGAATGGGAAAGAAAGTTTTGAGTAAGTTACAGAAGGTATGAGGAAGTCACAGAACATTATGAAAAAAAAGAAATTTTTGGTTATGAAACTATTAATCTATTTTCTTTGACATAAAATCAAAATCTGATCCTCTGTTAAAGCAATGAGTTAAAGTAATCTATTATGTTCTCTTGATGTCTCTGTTAAAATCTAATTGTTTAAAAACAGCTAAGTTTTTATTAAGAGCTATGGGTTATTTAGACTTTTATTGTCAAATTTCTTTTTTTTTTTTTGACAGGCAGAGTCGATAGAGAGAGACAGAGAGAACGGTTTTCCTTTTCCGTTGGTTCACCCCCCAATGGCCACTGCAGCCAGTGCACCATGCTGATCCGAAGCCAGGAGCCAGGTGCTTCTCCTGGTATCCCATGGGGTGCAGGGCCAAAGCACTTGGGCCATCCTCCACTGCACTCCCAGGCCACAGCAGAGAGCTGGACTGGAAGAGGAGTAACCGGGACAGAAGCCGGTGCCACAACCGGGACTAGAACCCGGGGTGCCAGCGCTGCAGGCAGAGGATTAGCCTAGTGCCAGCCAAGGGCTATGGGTTATTTAAATATGTGCTTTTTTCAGGTATTTAAATAATCACCTTGTAACAATGATCAAGTTTGGTCTATATTATGTCATCATGTTAAAAGTACTGTCAAGATGTAAAGTGGTGATAAATTTTAAGTTTTAATAATATTAAATACTACTACTAAGAATGTCTAAAAGTTAAAAAGTCTAATAATCTTGTATTTGTACACATAATGGTTATCTCAGGAAAGGGGCCCTAAAGACATAAAAGGGTTAAATGCTTTGTAAAATCCTACACCTGCTTTCAAAATGCTGTGTAAAATAAGCAAGTGCTTCTTGTTGAGTTTATAATAAGTTTAAACATGGCTATTTAAAGTCCTTTGTCATCCCCAGTTTTGTATAGGTTCTGATGGACTTTTTCCAGCCACTTCTATTGTATTCAGTACTTTGGGATGGCTCTGTAAACAGATAACACCAATAATGTATTACAGGTACCAGCTGAGAAAAGGTATGGTTAGCTGAGGTTACTAAGAGCAGAAAGTAATTCAAATCAATTGGTAATTTACAAAAAGGAGTTAAAGTTTTTTTAAAGGTTAATACTAAAACTGCTTTATTGTTCCATCTTGTGTGTTATATTATGTGTGTATACATATTGTATGTCTACATGGGAAAATTTGTTAAGAGCTTTATTTTAAATGGCCTATGGATAAAAGATTGTTCATAAAGTTAAACTGCCAGAGTTAATCGAAGATATATTTTGATGCATGTGACCTGAATCTGTGTATCAGATGCTTTAAATCTGTTGGTTAAAAGAAAGTAACATTGTTTTTATGTTTGTACTTGAGTTTGCTGATTAGACTAGTTACACCATGTTAAATGTTTAAAAATTGTTTCCAGAAACATGTATTCTTAAAATCTATAGAAGGTATTGGACCCCTGGTAAATGTTTCCCTAAATTGTTATCTGATGGTTAAAATCACTTGCTAAGTTTTCATTTAATATTGCTATTGTCAGCAAACAATCTGGGACTTGCTCCCTCATTTCTCTATTCTCTCTCTCTCTCTCTTTTATTTTATTTTATTTTTTGACAGGCAGAGTGGATAGTGAGAGAGAGAGACAGAGAGAAAGGTCTTCCTTTTTGCTGCTGGTTCAACCTCCAATGGCCGCTGTGGCCGGTGCAACTCGCTGATCTGAATCCAGGAGCCAGGTGCTTCTCCTGGTCTCCCATGCGGGTCAGGGCCCAAGGACTTGGGCCATCCTCCACTGCACTCCCTGGCCATAGCAGAGAGCTGGCCTGGAAGAGGGGCAACTGGGATAGACTCCGGTGCCCCAACTGGGACTAGAACCCGGTGTGCCGGTGCCGCAAGGCGGAGGGTTAGCCTGTTGAGCCACGGCACCGGCCTCATTTCTCTATTCTCTTTAAGATGGGAGAATAACTATTCTGAAAAACTTGTGCATGTATAGTTTGATTTTTAGATCTTATAAAATGACTAACATTTCTGTAATAATAATATAGCCAAAAGGAGAGTTTAAATTATAATTTCACAGCTAGGCTTGTTACCAGAGAATGGCAGGGTTCTTGTCTTCACACAAGGAAGAATTCAGGCATGAGACAGAGTAATGGAAAGTAAAGAAACAAAGTTTATTAGGAAAGGGACATCCGTAAGAACGGATGGGCACCTCTCCAGAGAGGACCTGAGAGAGTGCAGTCGCTCAGGTGAGGGGAAGGAGTGAGGTTCCATGGCTGAGTGGAGAGATTACAGCTGACCAGGCCAGGCGGGCAGCTCAGCAGAGAGGCAGAGAGCTGAGCTCGCAGTCCGTTTGAGGCCGGAGGTATTTAAGGAGATTGGTCTCTGTCTTCACACATCTCCTCCTGAAGCAAAGGATTTTATGGTTGTAAATATTAAGAAGCTCCTATCTGAGTTTTCCCTTGAAGGTATCAGACAGGAGGAAGCCTAGCTGGTGCCATCCTGGGTTCAGAGGAAGGGTGAGCAGGACCGCCTAGAGAATGGGGTTCCGGGACATGGTGTTTGAAATGCAGATACCGGACTGCATCTGGGAGATTGTGGAAGATTTGTCAGGCAGGAGGGGTGGGGACCCCCACCTGGCAGGTTAGCAGGTAGGAAAGGGCAGGGCAGGATGCGAAGGCCAGGCTGCCCCTGAAACATTATCGGGATGACTTTGAGATGTAGATGCATATGATGGACATAGACCTGTTACACACACATAAGCTCATATCTGACTTCCTACCTCACAGGCTTACTTAGCCATGGGCACAGTAAACAGACAAAACCTCACTTTTCAGACCAAACAAGAAAAAAGTTTTAAAGTGAGGGCATAACTTTCCTCACGGGCATTGTCTGCCTCAAAATGAAAACTATCAGGACAGGCCTGTGACTGTAACTTCTAGTTTAAGCCACAAAGATTAGAGGTGGGACTTGAGCATCCCCTTTGCTTACATCCTCTGGTCTGCCTTAACAAAAACCAGGAGGAAAAGAAAGCTAGACATCAGAAATGTGAAGATGGGTGGCAGGCCTATTAAAGGCTGCTCTGTACAGTGATCTGTCATCAAGGAGACCCAACAGGCCAGTCCACTGCATTGGTTTGACATGAAAATTCAGGGCTTCCACAGAAGTCAGCTCTGCCAGCCAAGAGTTGCCTCTCTGGAAGTGGAACTGCCCTGGAGTCGAAGGACACCCAGGTCAGACCCACAGATCTTATTGGCTGTTAGCTAAAAAACTTCACTCGGCCCAGCTTCCAAAGTAACCACTGTTGCAGAGGGGATGGCAAAACAGGGTCAGCAACACTGCAGACAGAACTGTACATTTCCTGTTAGAGATGCCACCTGCCTTTACCTGCCCAGCTATCCTCCCAGGCCAGCTAGGTAATGGAAGTCAACAGGGTGCCTTCCCAAGGAGGTTCACACCTCTCTTAAATGTACCCCATGTAAAATAAATAAATAGCTCTGGGCCTCATAACTCCTAAAGCCTTAAAGCCCACATATACTTTGAGGATGGAGGAATTTTTTTTTATACTGACTATACAGGAGTGGTCCGGGAACACATAGAAAAGGTGCATGAAGGGCTGTTGAAGCATAAAAAAGAGAGCCAATCCCAGGAAGAATGGTTTACAGGACAGCTGTGCACACAATCTATCCTTATGAGAGACCTGGATGGAGGATGGATGTCCCGGGAAAGGCTCATTTCCCTATGTACCTGTTACTTCCTTGTGAGAGATAGATGGAGGTCCTGGGGGTTTCTCATGGAACCTGTGCACCTGTTATATCCGAGTGAGAGACCCGGATGGAGGACATGGGATGGGCTCAGGATGTTATATCCTTGTGAGAGACCCAGTTGGATATTCTGGGAAGGGCTCATGTCCCTGTGCACCTGTTATATTCGTGTGAGATACCAGGATGGAGATCCTGGGGGTTTCTCAGGGCCCCTATGCAACTGTTATATCCTTGTGAGAGACCTGGATGGAGTTCTTGCAGGTTTCTCAGGTCCCCGGGCACCTGTTATTTCCTTTTAAGAGACCTTTATGCAGGTACTGGGGTGGGCTCAGGGCACTTGTGCACCTGTTATAACCTTGTGAGAGACACGGATTCAGGACCTGGGGTTTTCACAAGTCCATGTGCACCTGTTATATCCTTCCTAGAGACCCAGATGGAGGTCCTCAGGTGTGTTCAGGGCCCCTTTGCATCTGTTATATCGTTCTGAGTGAATACATTGAGGTATTGTGGTTGGATAAGGGCCCCTGTGCAACTGTTATATCCTTGTGAGAGACCCGGATGGTGGTCTTTTGGCTGTTTAAGGTAACTGTGCGACTGTTATATCCTTGTGAAAGATCCGGATAGAGGATTTTGGATGGATTTAGGGCGCCTTTGCATCTGTTGTATCCTTGTGAGAGACCCGGATGGCGGTCCTGGAGTGGGCTCAGGGCCCCTGTGCACCTGTTGTATCCTTGTGAGAGACCCGGAGGGTGGTCCTGGGATGGGCTAAGGACCCCTGTGCACCAATTATACTCTTGTGAGTGACCCGGATGGAGGACCTGGAGTGGGTCAAGGGCCCAGTGGACCTGTTATATCCTTGTGAAAGACTAGGAAGAAGCATCTGGGATGGGCTCAGGGCACCTGTGCAACTGTTATATCTTTGTGAGCGACTTGATGGAGGTCCTCTGGTGGGCTCAGGGCTCCTGTGCATCTGTTATATAAATGAGAGACCCAAATAGAGTTCCTGGGGTTTTCTCAAGCCCCCGTGCAACTGTTATATCCTTGTGAGAGGCGCAAATGGTGGTCCTGGCGTGGGCTAAGGGCATCGGTGCACCTATTAAATCCTTGTTGGAGACCCGGATGGAGGTGAAGCGGTAGGTTCAGCTCCATGTGCACCTGTTATATTCTTGTGAGAGACTCGAATGGAGGTCATGGTGTGGAGCAGGGCCGCTCTGCACCTGTTATGTGCTTGTAAGTGACTCATATGGAGGTCCTGAGGTCAGGTAAAGGCCCCTGTGCAACTGTTATATCTTTGTGAATGACATGGATGGAGGATCTTGGGTGAGGTCAGTGCCACTGACAGACCCGGATGGAACATCTTCGGTGGGCTCAAGACTCTGAGCGCCTGCTATATGCTTGTGACAGGCCCAGATGGAGGTCCTGGGGCTTTCTCAGATCCCTGTGCACCTGTTGTATCCTTGTGAGAGACCCGGATGGCGGTCTTTCGGTTGTTTCAGGTCCCTGTGCGACTGGTATATCCTTGTGAAAGACCCGGATTGAGGATCTTGGATGGACTTAGGGCGCCTTTGCATCTGTTGTATCCTTGTGAGAGACCCGGATGGCGGTCCTGGGGTGGGCTCAGGGCCCCTGTGCGCCTTTTATATCTTAGTGAGAGACCCGGAGGGGGAACCTAGGGAGGGTTCAGCTCCCTGTGCACCTGTTATATCCTTGTGAGAGACCCGGAGGGAGAAGGTGGGGTGGGCTCAGAGCTCCTGTGCACCTGCTATATCCTTGTGAGAGACTGGGATGCAGGTCTTTGCCCCTTCACCCCCGCGCCACCCCTTCGTCACTGAGTGCCCTCACTGGACAGCGGCCCTGCCAATCTGCTCCCAGGACGTCCGAACCCCCTAGGAGCCCCCTTCCCAGCACCCGGCGGGACCAGGGAGCTGCCTGACAAGCGGTCTTCACACGGCACCGCCTTCTTCTGCGCCTCTGCTCGCCCTTGATTGGAAGAGGCCCTGCCAATCTGCGCGAGGTCCTGCCCTCCTCCGTCGGCCCCGCCCCTCAGTGCCCCTGACTGGCTGAGACAGCAGCCAGCCTGGGCGCCTCGAGCCACGCCCCTCCCGGCTCCTGACGGGCCGCGGGCAGTGCCGTGCACGCGCGCAGTGCGGCAGTCGTCCCGCCCATGCCCAGCTCAGGACGCACGGGGCAGCTTCGGTTCTGCGCCAGCACGTCCCTGGCAGCTCACTGTCCGTCCGCCAGAACCTCGCCCTGTAGCTTGGCCCTGCCTGCCCTGGTCTGGGAGGAGGAACGAGCAGTAGGAGCCCAGAACCTGTCTTCTGCGACGCTGCCGGCCCGTGCCCACCACGAGCTGGACAGCCCAGACTGTTCCTCCTCATCCATCAGTCAGTCAGGGCCGCGCAGAAGGCGAGGTGCTCAACGTGGACTGGCGCCCAACTCTTCCAGGCAGCCACCGGGGAGGCGGGGGTGGCGTTCTGAGTGCCTGCTGCAAAACGCCATTAGCGGCAGTGCAGAGAACGGGAGGAGGCGCACTCGGGCAGGGGCGGCAGGAGAGCCTTGGGGTGGGGCTCCTGTCACAGACTGACAGGTTCCGGGTCCAGTCAGGGCTGCAGGAGAGCCGAGGGGTGGGGCTCCTGTCACAGACTGACAGGTTCCGGGTCCAGTCAGGGCGGCAGGAGAGCCTTGGGGTGGGGTTCTTGTCACAGACTGACAGGTTCCGGGTCCAGTCAGGGCGGCAGGAGAGCCGAGGGGTGGGGTTCTGGTGGTAGACTGACAGGTTCCGGGTCCTGTCAGGGGCGGCAGGAGAGCCGAGGGGTGGGGTTCTCGTCACAGCCTGACAGGTTCTGGCTCACCTCAGGGGCGACAAGAGAGATAAGGGGAGGGGTTCTTGTCACAGACTGACAGGTTCCGGGTCCAGTCAGGGGCGGCAGGAGAGCCGAGGGGTGGGGTTCTGCTGGTAGACTGACAGGTTCCGGGTCCAGTCAGGGGCGGCAGGAGAGCCGAGGGGTGGGGTTCTGCTGGTAGACTGACAGGTTCCGGGTCCAGTCAGGGGCGGCAGGAGAGCCGAGGGGTGGGGTCCTTGTCACAGACTGACAGGTTCCGGGCCCCGTCAGGGGCGGCAGGAGAGCCGAGGGGTGGGGTTCTCGTCACAGACTGACAGGTTCCGGGCCCGTCAGGGGCGGCAGGAGAGCCGAGGGGTGGGGTTCTCGTCACAGACTGACAGGTTCCGGGTCCCGTCATGGCGGCAGGAGCGCCGAGGGGTGGGGCTCCTGTCACGGAGTGATAGGCTCCGGGCCCCGTCAGGGGCGGCAGGAGAGCTGAGGGGTGGGCCTCCTGTCACAGACGGACAGGTTCCGGGTCCAGTCAGGGCCGCAGGAGCGCCGAGGGGTGGGGCTCCTGTCATGGAGTGACAGGCTCCGGGTCCCGTCAGGGCGGCAGGAAAGCCTTGGGGTGGGGCTCCTGTCACAGAATGACAGGTTCCGGGTCCCGTCAGGGCAGGAGGAGAGCCTTGGGGTGGGGTTCTTGTCACAGACTGACAGGTTCCGGCTCCTGTCAGGGGCGGCAGGAGAGCCTTGGGGTGGGGTTCATGTCACAGAATGACAGGTTCCGGTCCCGTCAGGGCGGCAGGAGAGCCTTGGGGTGGGGCTCCTGTCACAGAATGACAGGTTCCAGGCCCGTCAGGGGCGGCAGGAGAGCCTTGGGGTGGGGTTCCTGTCACAGAATGACAGGTTCCAGTCCCGTCAGGGCGGCAGGAGAGCCTTGGGGTGGGGCTCCTGTCACAGAATGACAGGTTCCGGGCCCGTCAAGGGCGGCAGGAGAGCCGAGGGGTGGGGTTCTGGTGGTAGACTGACAGGTTCCGGTCCCGTCAGGGGCGGCAGGAGAGCCGAGGGGTGGGGTTCTCGTCACAGCCTGACAGGTTATGCCTCACCTCAGGGAGGACAAGAGAGATAAGGGGAGGGTTTCTTGTCACAGACTAACAGGTTCCGGGTCCCGTCAGGGGTAACAGGAGAGTCAAGAGGGTGTAGTCCTGGCAGCAGACTAACGTTTCCGGGTCCCATCAGGGGCAGCAGGAGAGCCTAGTGGGTGGGGTTCTTGTCTCAATCTGACAGGTTTCGGGTCCAGTTAGGGGCGACAGGGGAACCAAGGCGTGGGGTTCTGATGGCTGACTGACAGATTCCCCATCCCATCCAGGTTGGCAGGAGTGCCAAGAGGGTAGTGTTCTTGTCACAGACTCACAGTTTCCCCAACCTGTCAAGGGTGGCAGGTGAGCCAAGAGGGTGGGGTACTCGTCATAGACTGACAGATCGGATACCATCAGGGGCAGTAGGAGAGCCAATATAGGGTCATTGTCGTGGAATGACAGGTTCCCGGTCCATTCAGGGGCAGGTAGGGGAGCCAAGAAGGTTGGGTTCTGGTGGCAGACTGACAGGTTCCGGGTCCCGTCACAGGTATGCAGGGGAGCCTAAGGAGGTGGGGTTGTAGCTGTAGACTGACAGGTTCCCAGTCCACTCAGGTGCAGGCAGGGCATCTAAGGACATGGGGTTCTGGCTGCAGTCTGACAGATTCCCGGGCCAGTTTGGCCAGGCAGGGGACCTACTCTAAGGGGGTGAAGTTCTAGCCACAGACGTACAGGTTCTGTGTCCTTTAGGGGAAGGCAGGGGAGCCAAGGTGGAGGGGATCTGGCCACAGGCTGAGAGTTTGCTGGTCCCATCATCGGCACTCAGCGGAGCTGCCAGGTACCCAGTCCAGTCTGGGGCAGTCAGGGGAGCCAAGGAGGTGGAGTTCTGGCAGCAAACTGACAGGTTCCCGATTCTGTCTGGTGCAAGCAGGGTGCCGAGGAGGTAGGGTTGTGGCCGCAGACTAACAGGTTCCGGGTCAGTAGGAGTAGACAGGGGAGCTAAGGGGATGGGTTTCTGGTCGCAAACTGGTCACAGCCTGACAGATTCTCAGTCCAGTGGGGTCAGGCTGGGGATCTAAGTAGGTGGGGCTCTGGCTGCAGGCTGACAAGTTCCCATACCAGTAAGGCCAGGCAGGGGAGTCTAAGGAGGTGAGGATTGGCCGCAGACTGACAGGTTCCCGGTCTGGTCTGGGAAACTCAGGGCAGCCTTGGAGGGTGGGGTTCTGGCCGCAAACTGACAGGTTCCCAGTCCATTGAGGGCAGGCCGAAGAGCCATGCAGCTGGGGTTCTGGGCACAGACTGACAGATTTCCGGACCAGTGTGGCTAGGCAAGGAAGCTAGGGGGTGGGGTTCTGGCCACAGACTGACAGGTTCACTGTCCAGTCAGGGGCAGGCAGGGGAGCTAATGATGTGGGTGGGGTTCTGGCTGCAGACAGAGATGTTTCTTTCCAGGAAGGCCAGGCAAGGGATTCTACAGACATGGGGTTCTCGCCACTAATTGACAGGTTCCAGGTCCAGTCAGGGCCGGGAAAGAAGGCAGAGGGTGTGGGTCCTGGCCGCAGACTGACAGTTTCCCAGTCAAGTGAGTAAGGCCAGGCAGGCGAGGCAGGAGGTGGGGTTCTGGCTGCAGGCAGAGAGGTTCCTGGTCCACTCATGGGCACTCCACCCAGTGGAGCCTAAGAAGGTGGGGCTGTGGCCACAGGCTGACAGGTTCCCGGTTCAGTCAGGGGAAGTCAGGGGAGTGAAGGAGGTTTGTTCTAGCTACAGACTAACAGGTTCCTGGTCCTTTAGGGGCAGGCAGGGAAGCCAAAGACGTGGGGTTCTGGCCACAGGCTGAGAGGTTCCAGGTCCATGAGGGGCAGGCAGGGGAGCTAATGATGTGGGTGGGGTTCTGGCTGCAGACTGACAGGTTCCCGGTCAAGGAAGGGGCAGGTCGGGGAGCTGAGCACATGGGATTCTGGCGGCAGGCTGACAGGCTCCTGGTCCCAAACGGGGCAGCCAGGGGAGCCAAGGAGGTCGGGATCTGGATGAAGACGGACAGGTTCCGGTCCATCAGGGGCAGGCAAGGGAGCTAAGGGTGTGGGGTTCTGGCTGCAGACTGACAGGTTCCCTGTCCAGTCAGAAGCATTCAGGGGAGCCGAGGAGGTGGGGATTTGGTGGAAAGCTAAGAGGTAACAGGTCCATAAGGGGCAGGCAGGGTGCCAAATAGGTGGGGTTCTTGCTTCAGACTGAGAGGTTCCCGGTCCCGTGTTGTTCAGGCAGGGGGCTAAGGAGGTGGTGTTCTGGGTACTGATTGACAGCACCCTCCTGGCACAGTCAGATGCACTTAGTGGAGCCAAAGGGGTTGGTGTTCTAGCTGCAAACTGACTGGTTCCTGGTGCTGTCAGGGGCAGTTAGGAGAGCTAAATGGTGGGATTCTCATCACAGACTAGCAGGTTCCTGGTCCCATCCGGGGCAGGCACGGGAACCTATGCAGGTGGGTTTCTGGGCACAGACTGACAGGTTCTTGGTCCAGTATGGCCAGGCCGGGGAACCAAGGAGGTGGGGTTCTGGACACAGCCTGACAGGTTCCCAGTCCCCTCAGGGTCAGTCAGGGGAGCCAAGGAGGTGGGGTTCTGGCCGCAGACTGCCACATTCCTGGTCCCCTCAGGGGCAGGCATGGGAACTAAGGACATGGGATTCCTGCCGCATACTGATAGGTGCCTTGTCCCATCAGGGGTAGGCAGGGTACCATAACTAGGTGGGGTTTTGGCCACAGAGTGTTTCTGGTCAATTTATCCAGGCAGTGGAGCTCATCGGGTTGGTTCTGGCCACAGACTGACAGGTTCCCTGTCCTATAGGAGCAGGCAGGTGAGTTAAGGACGTGGGGTTCTGACAGCAGACTGACCGGTGCACAGCTCAGTATGGCCAGGTAGGGTAGCAAAGGCTATGGGTTTTGGCAGCAAACTGATAGATTGCCAGTGCACTTGGGGCAGGCAGGGGAGCCAAGGAGGTGTGGTTCTGGGCATAGACTGATTGGTTCCAGGTCCTTTTGGTAGGCAGGGGAGTCAAGAAGGTGGGGTTCTGTCTGCAGACTGAAAGGATACTGGTCCCCTGAGGGTCACTCAGGGCGACCTCCAAAGGTGCGGTTCTGTCCGCATACTGTTTCCCGGTGCCATCATGGGCAAGCAGGGCAGCTAAGGACGTGGGGTTCTGGCCACAGACTGCCAGTTTCCTGGTCCAGTGAGGATCCTTCAGGGGAGCCAGGGAGGTGGGGTTCTGGCCACAGAGGTACAGGTTCTGGGCCCATCAGGGGCAGGCAGGAGAGCTAAGGTGGTAGGGTTCTGGTTGCAGACTGAGAGGTTCCTGGGCCAGGCAGCGGCAGGCAGGGAGCCAAGGAGGTGCTGTTCTGGCCGCAGACTGACATGTTCCCTGTGCAGCCAGGGGCAGGCAGGGGAGCCTAAGGAGGAGGGGTTCTTGCCGCAAACCCACAGGTTCCTGATGCAGTCTGTCCGGGAAGAGGAGATAATGGGGTGGGGTTCTGGATGCAGACTGACAGGTTCCCGGTTCCATCCGCGGTATGCAGGGGATTTAAGGACGTGGGGCTCATGCGGCAGACTGAAGGGTTCCTGGTCCCATCCAGGCCAGCAGGGAGCACAGGACACGGGGTTTGGCCAAAGACTAGCAGGTTCCCAGTAGAGTCAGGAGCAGTCAGGGGAGCCAGAGAGGTGAGGCTCTGGCCGCAGAGTGACAGGATCTTGGTCCCTTAGGGGCACTCAGTGGAGCTAAATGGGTCGGTTTTTGCTGCAGACTGACAGGTTCCGGTTGTGTTAGGGGCAGGCTGGGGAGCTAAGGAGATGGGGTCATTGTTGTGGAATGACAGGTTCCTGGTGCATTCACGGGCATGTAGGGGAGCCAAGATGTTTGGGTTCTGGGTGCAGACTGACAGTTCTGGGTCCTGTCACAGGCAGGCAGGGGAGCCTAAGGAGGTGGGGTTGTAGCCATAGACTGACAGGTTCCCAGTCCCCTCAGGTTCAGGTGAAGGACCCCAAATCTGGGAATCCAATGCGCTTGGGTGGTCACACTGAAACCCAAAAACTCCAGCCCAGTAGATGCAAGAGCAAGAGGTTTTTATTAGGCATTTCCGCAAACAGGCTCCCAGCACCACAAGCTGTGGAGAGAGGGAGAGAGCCCGGAGCAGGGGTTACAGGAGTTTTAAAAAAATACCCACCTGATTAACATATGTATGCGGGGCATTTGGTGATTAGCTTTTTTCAAGGGCAAACTCTTATTTCGATTTTAAGGAGGGAAGGGGTAAGTTTATACAATGGTCTCAGAACCTTATTGCAACTCTTTTCCGGACTCCTGCAAGTGTTGTGGCGTGAGACAGTTACACAGAGCAGTTTCACATGGCAGTTTCCCAAGGTTATTTTGCAGGCAGGTGGAGACACAGTTATTTTAAGGGATGTCTACTGTCAGCAGCTAAACTTTTTAATACATAACTATAATATTATTTTAATATTTACTTTTAGTAGGGGTCTTACATTCCCTCCTCTTCTTTTTGTATTGATTTTGATCTTAAAATTTACAGGCTTCTCTTAGTTTAGACATAGAGTCCCTGATGACCCCTGAATGATCAGTGTAGAAGCAGCACTTTTTTCCCAGGGCAGCGCACAAACCTTTTTTCTTTAAAAATAATAAGTCCATCCGCCTTCTGTTCTGTAACACTACTTTTGAAAGTGATGTTAAAGACTGTTCTAGCTTACTGATGGTCTGCTCTAGGTCCAGTATATCGTCTTCTACTGCCCTATGGAGGGCCTGATATTTTTGGCATTGATTATTTTTTATAAGTGTGGTGGTGCTGTTCCCACACCTGCTGCAACCCCCTTTTTATTTAATTGAGAATGGCCTCTGTCTTAGGTTGCCCTCAGTCATTTCTGTCCCTACCCGTCATCGGTAACTCTGGCAGCTTGGCCTAGAGCCCTGTCTTAGGTTGGTACAGGATGCTGAGTGTCTTACCCATCTTTGAGTGTTGCAGTTGATTTCTCCACAATGTTGCAGTGGGTTCGTTTCTGAGAAGAGCAGCGTGGTGGGGGCAAGAGGCGCGGAGTCAACACACAGACCCCGGGAGTCCGGTGAGAGCAGGCTTGAGGCGAGCAGCCTGCAGACTCGTTTATTACAGTTGTTTACAGTTTATTACAGCTTATATAGCCAAGACCAGCCAATCTGGTCAAGGGGCGGTCTATACCCCAACCAATCACAGCCTGTCGCCAGGCAGTTTCCAGAGCCATCCAATCACAGCCTGTCGCCAGGCAGTTTCAAAGCCATTCCTGACTAACTGACGCTAACTTGCCAGTGGCCACCTTCGCATGGCCTTCTCATTCCACTACATTTGAGTACTATTCCAGCCTGACATTAGGTGAGAGAATAAACATACAGCCAAATATTAATTATTTTTGGTTACAAAGGAGGTTTGGTTGTAAACTTGATCCAATTTTTTGGCTATATTGGACAGTCCAGTAGCAGTAAGATTGTTTTGGTCACTTAACATGCAAGCCTTCGCAGTCCACAGTTATTTCCAAAGGCCAGTCCAGGAACACTTACTACTGATACAGCCATGGCAAGGGCAGTGTCCTCTCCTATTAGGATGACATTGCCATTACTGTCTTCAGGTGAAGCATGCCGCCGATGCGCTCTATCCACCACTGTAAATACAGATGTCAGTATCGGGGCTACACAGCCCAGGGAGCAATTGCAGAAGTTATCAGAGGCTAATGATGTAAAGGCATATTGGCTGCATAGAAAATCCCATCCCTTAGGAGCCCGCGTCCCATTCCAGTACCGGATCAGGTCCATTCCATTGATTGGTGATAGGATCCCTCCATTTCACCATTGCTCTTTTCGCAGCTATTTTTAAACAGTTAGAATTTAACAGAGACATCAAGACTTGAACATAATAGATTACTTTAACTCATTGCTTTAACAGAGGATCAGATTTTGATTTTATGTCAAAGAAAAGACTAATAGTTTTATGACCGAAAATCTTTTTTTCATAACATTTTGTAACTTTTTTACACCTTCTGTAACTTACTTAAACCTTCTGTAATTTACTTAAATTTTTTGTAACTTACTTAAACCTTCTGTAACTTACAGTCATTTTCCAGGTTTCACCTGATTTTTTAACATGCCAAATTAGATAATTTTTTAGTGATTATGGGAATTATTATTTCAGTATTAACATATTTTTTTACTGTTTTAGATATTTTTTATGTCTACCTGGAATTTTGTATTGTTTACACTGAATAACCTTAGTTGTCTCTGGCAGCGGCTCAGAGGCTTGATATAATTTTTATTACCACCTAGTGGTTTGACTTTAAAGGTCAGTATTTTTTTAATTTATATTTATTCTGTACCACTTTTTTTAATTGTTTACACATGTATTAGTATGTAGATAACAAAATTTATTTTTACCTTCCCAAAGCCTATAGTTGATTTCCCTTTTTCACTGGCACCGATTGCAAACCTTAATAACTTGTGGAGGCTGTGCACTCCGTAAATTGCCAATTTAATTTTTACTTAATACTGAACAGAGAGCCCATTTCTTTGCCAAAGAGGCCAACTGAGGGTCTTTCCAGCCAGGAACATCACAGGCTACATATGCAACTTTAGTTTTCTTTTTAAAGAAAGGCATTGCTTTGTATACTTGCGGATCCTGCCAACTTTGCCAATTTGTGACAGCAAATTATTTTTTAGTTGTCTGCTGTGCACAGACTTAGTTACTTTTAGTTTAATCTGCAAGAAATACGCTGCAAGCCTTGTAGTGCACACTAAAATTATTTAGAGGAAAGACAGTAAAGGAGCATAGATTAACAGAATGTTGCAATAAACATGGCTCCATTGCTATAATGATATTATAGCAAGAGAGTCTACTGATCCCTGAAGAGAGGGCCTGAGGCTGGCCCTGCTTTCAGTTTTCCAAACTCTGTTTTATTTTGTTTTGTTTTTTAATTACCTTTTTTTTTATCAGTTTTGGAGTGCCATTAATTGGCCCAATGCCTTTTCCTTTAGCACCGGGGGAAAATCCCAGGAGGAGCCTTATTTTGATTTTAGACTTTGGACAATTTTTGTGCATTTCCCTGCTGTCCACATTTATAGCCCTCCTTGATGATTTTTTTATAATGACATACTATGCAGAGCGGCAGGTCCTGAATGTCCTGTTTTTAAGTGAATCCATTTTGTTAATCCCTTATCAAAGGGGCTGTTACAGAACACCTCAGCCACAGTAGCCAGTCGATCCATTTTTACATTGTACTTATGTTTAGCAGAATTTATAGTACTGTGGGCATCACTAGGCAATCTTTGCAAAGCACCGGAAAAGGATCCATACTGAGAATCAGACATTATCAGTCATCATTACAGGCATGTTTAACATTCAGCTTGACTGTGTGTTTCCCTGGGATGAAGCAGCAGTAGACGAGGCTTGTTCTGGCTTCCTCTTAAAGCCGCCAAGGACAAGGGTGGCTCATTGCTAAGATTTTAGGCAAGCAGTGCGTCCTGTCTTGGATCTTGGCCAGAGAGCCGAGACACGAAGCATGCCTACCTGTTTATCAGAAACATTCCTTTATCCCCCTCCCCGGGAACTGGCCAGGCTCCCAAGGAGCAGGAGAAGGTCATCAGGCAGCAAAGTTACTTGTCTACCAGAGCCGAACCTAGATACAAGCCTCTCCATCCCAAAAATCTGTCCTTACATTTGGCCCTAGGGTTGCATTGAGAGGTAGACATAATTAACACATTATAATACAATACAAATTTCTCATACAAGTATACATCCAGCAAACACAATAATATTTAAGGCATTTTAATGATAAATTGAAACATATCTGAGGGGGAATTAGCTTCTTGGTTACCCATGTCAGGGACATAAAAAACAGTACCATTCCAATACAACAACTCAAGCTGCTGCAGACAGCCTGAGAACTGGCTAGACAATCCCATGGCATGGAGATCTGAGGCACTGTTACTTATTAAACAGACATGTTGAGGCGCACACAGTCCAATTAACAAATGTGCTAACATTTTGCATTACTCTGAAATTAGTGATTCGGGTTTCATTAAATATTTGTAACATCTCTTTTTGATAAGACAACAAATTTTTCAGCGGATAACCATTTAGCCATAATGATAGTAGCCTCTTACTATCTGTAATCGTTACATTCTTGTAGGTTTGTGCAATCTTAACTATTTGCGGCATATTTTGATTTACATTATTTTGTAAAGCAAACCAAGCATAATCTATTCAAGCATTCCTATTAATAATAGGGTAGAGTTAACACATAATACAAAAATAGAATGAGTAGTCCTGACACTTTGTCACCACAATTTCTCATTTCACATAGTAATATTAATTTTACAACAGGTAACATTTACTTTAAGTAAAATATTTAAATACAGGGTGAGGGCTGTCCAGTGCACACTGATTTATATATTTTTTATTTTTAGTGTTTTTTATTTATAACACCCTCTTCAGTAAACCAAGGACAAATTTTTTTAACAGCACTGATAAATTGTTCTATGGTTCGTTTTTTTAACCCTATTTTTACATCTGTAATAAAGTATTTTTAGCCTTTGTCACGGCTTGTTTTGTTTCTTTCAATGCACATTTAAATCTTTTTTGGGTAAATTTTAATGTTGCTCATCCATGACTCCTTCTGCGAACCAAGGACTGACTATTCCTATGGCATCAATGAACTGTTCTATGGCTCACCTTTTTTAACCCTATTTCCTGCATCTGTAATGGAGTCTTTATAGCCTTTATTAGGGGAGGGTCTTGGGTCAGGTCTACCCACATGGAGATATAGGGAACCTACTTAGGGTGTCCATGGGGTCCTGGTTGAAAGACTCATGCCTTGACCTGTGAGATAATATTAGCATTAAAGGTTCTGTCCCTTGCCAGCCAACCTCAAAGGTTGACCATTCCGAGGAACAGAAAGTCACCCACTTTTTACTTTTGATGTCGATCGACTGATTGTGCATGCAGTTTTGAACTTTTTTTCAGTGGCCTAAACTAAGGCTTAAAGGGGTGATTAGTTGTTGCCCCATGGGTACAGAGAGAGTAAAACGAACAAGGAGGACGACAAAAAACAGACAGATGCACACAACACACAAGACGAGCTGCGGCACCAGATCGGTAGCAAACTGAAAATACAAATTAAATTGGGAGCGGCCGGATGGCCAGGCTCTCCCTGGGAAGGAGAGAGACACTTCTCTCTCATTTTCCTCAAAACACCGCTGGAGCGTCCCCCAGGGTAGGACCAGGGATCTCAGGGCATGCCTGCCTCCCCCACTGGTCCGATACAAATTTAAGTCCCTTACGGGCACAAGGTGCAGACTTAAGCACTGACCAGACAACGCGGAAGACACAACCAATATAAAACAAGTAGCTTACCTCCAACTGGTCACGGAATTGGTTCTGGGGGCGTCCTATCCTGTATAGGCCCCCAATGAAGGACCCCAAATCTGGGAATCCAACGTGCTCGGGTGGTCGCAACAAGACCCAAAACTCCAGCCCAGTAGATGCAAGAGCAAGAGGATTTTTATTAGGCGTCTGTGCAAACGGGCTCCACAGCACCACAGGCAGTCCAGAGAGTGAGAGAGCCATGAGCAGGGGTTACAGGAGTTTTTAAAGACATTAGCAACCTGATTTACATATGTATGTGGGGCGTTTGGTGATTAGCTATTTTGAAGGGCAAACTCTTGTTGCGATTTTAGCGAGGGAAAGGGTAAGTTTATACAATGGTCACAGAAGCTTATTGCAACTCTTTTCCGGACTACTGCAAGTGTTATCACGAGAGACATTTACACAGAGCAGTTTCACAAGGCAGTTTCCCAAGGTTATTTTGCAGGCAGGTGGAGACACAGTTATTTTAAGTGATGTCTACTGTCAGCACCTAAACTTTTAAATTTTTTACTATAATATTATTATTATTATGTTTTTGTTATGACAGGCAGAGTGGACAGTTTAGGGGATACAGAGAGAAAGCTCTTCCTTTTTGCCATTGGTTCACCCAACAATGGCCGCCGGGGCCAGCATGCTGCGGCTGGCACACTGCCCTGATCCGATGGCAGGAGCCAGGTGCTTATCTTGGTCTCACATCGGGTTCAGGCCTAAGACCTTGGATCATCCTCCACTGCACTCCCTGGCCACAGCACAGAGCTGGCCTGGAAGAGGGGCAACCGGGAAAGGATCGGTACCCCGACCGGGACTAGAACCTGGAGTGACGGCGCAGAAACATGGAGGATTAGCCTACTGAGCCGCGGCACAGTCTATAATATTATTTTAATATTTATTTTAGTAGGGGTCTTACACAGGCTGGAGATCTAAGGACATGGGGTTCTGGCTGCAGGCTGACAGATTCCTGGGCCAGTATGGCCAGGCAGGGGACCTACTCTAAGGGGGTGAAGTTCTAGCTACAGACGTATAGGTTCTGTGTCCTTTAGGGGAAGGCAGGGGAGCCAAGGTGGAGGGGATCTGGCCACAGGCTGAGAGTTTGCTGGTCCCATCATTGGCACTCAGAGGAGCTGCCAGGTACCCAATCCAGTCTGGGGCAGTCAGGGGAGCCAAGGAGGTGGAGTTCTGGCAGCAAATTGACAGGTTCCCGATTCTGTCTGGTGCAAGCAGGGGAGCCGAGGAGGTAGGGTTGTGGCCGCAGACTAACAGGTTCCGGGTCAGTAGGAGTAGACAGGGGAGCTAAGGGGATGGGTTTCTGGTCGCAGACTGGTCGCAGACTGAGAGATTCTCAGTCCAGTGGGGTCAGGCTGGGGATCTAAGTAGGTGGGGCTCTGGCTGCAGGCTGACAAGTTCCCATACCAGTAAGGCCAGGCAGGGGAGTCTAAGGAGGTGAGGATTGGCCGCAGACTGACAGGTTCCCGGTCCGTTCTGGGGAACTCAAGGCAGCCTCTGGGGTTGGGGTTCTAGCTGCAAACTGACAGGTTCCCAGTCCATTGAGGGCAGGCCGAAGAGCCATGCAGCTGGGGTTCTGGGCACAGACTGACAGATTTCCAGACCAGTGTGGCTAGGCAAGGAAGCTAGGGGGTGGGGTTCTGGCCACAGACCGACAGGTTCACTGTCCAGTCAGGGGCAGGCAGGGGAGCTAATGATGTGGGTGGGGTTCTGGCTGCAGACAGAGGTTTCTTTCCAGGAAGGCCAGGCAAGGGATTCTACAGACATGGGGTTCTCGCCGCTAATTGACAGGTTCCAGGTCCAGTCAGGGCCGGGAAAGGAGGCAGAGGGTGTGGGTCCTGGCCGCAGACTGACAGTTTCCCGGTCAAGTGAGTAAGGCCAAGCAGGCGAGGCAGGAGGTGGGGTTCTGGCTGCAGGCAGAGAGGTTCCTGGTCCACTCATGGGCACTCCACCCAGAGGAGCCTAAGAAGGTGGGGCTGTGGCCACAGGCTGACAGGTTCCCGGTTCAGTCAGGGGAAGTCAGGGGGGCAAAGGAGGTTGGTTCTGGCTACAGACTAACAGGTTCCTGGTCCTTTAGGGGCAGGCAGGGAAGCCAAATACGTGGGGTTCTGGCCACAGCCTGAGAGGTTCCAGGTCCATGAGGGGCAGGCAGGGGAGATAGAGGGTGGGGCTCCGGCTGAAGACTGACAGGTTCCCGGTCAAGGAAGGGGCAGGTTGGGGAGCTGAGCACATGGGATTCTGGCGGCAGGCTGACAGATTCTTGTTCCCAAACGGGGCAGTCAGGGGAGCCAAGGAGGTGGAGATCTGGATGAAGACGGACAGGTTCCGGTCCATCAGGGGCAAGCAGGGAGCCAAAGAGGCAGGGATCTGGCTTCAGACTGAGAGGTTCCCGGTCCCGTCATGTTCAGGCAGGGGCTAAAGAGGTGGTGTTCTGGGTTCTGATTGACAGCACCTGTTCCTGGCACAGTCAGATGCACTTAGTGGAGCCAAAGCGGTTGGTGTTCTAGCTGCAAACTGACTGGTTCCTGGTCCCGTCAGGGGCAGTCAGGAGAGCTAAATGGTGGGATTCTCATCACAGACTAGCAGGTTCCTGGTCCCATCCGGGGCAGGCATGGGAACCTATGCAGGTGGGTTTCTGGGCACAGACTGACAGGTTCTTGGTCCAGTATGGCCAGGCCGGGGAACCAAGGAGGTGGTGTTCTGGACACAGCCTGACAGGTTCCCAGTCCCCTCAGGGGCAGTCAGGGGAGCCATGGAGGTGTGATTCTGGCCGCAGACTGCCAGGATGCTGGTCCCCTCAGGGGCAGGCAGGGGAGCTAAGGACATGGGATTCCTGCTGCAGACTGACAGGTGCCCAGTCGCATCAGGGGTAGGCAGGGTCCCAAAACTAGGTGGGGTTTTGGCCACAGAGTGTTTCCGGTGCAATTTGTCCAGGCAGGGGAGCTCATGGGTTGGGTTCTGGCCATAGACTGTCTGGTTCCGGGTCCTTTCGATAGGCAGGGGAGTCAAGAATGTGGGGTTCTGTCTGCAGACTGAAAGGATACTGGTCCCTTGAGGGTCACTCAGGGTGACCTCCAAAGGTGTGGTTCTGTCCGCAAACTGACTGGTTCCCGGTGCCATCATGGGCAAGCAGGGCAGCTAAGGACATGGGGTTCTGGCCACAGACTGCCAGTTTCCTGGTCCAGTGAGGATCCTTCAGGGGAGCCAGGGAGGTGGGGTTCTGGCCACAGAGGTACAGGTTCTGGGCCCATCAGGGGCAGGCAGGAGAGCTAAGGTGGTAGGGTTCTGGTCGCAGACTGAGAGGTTCCTGGGCCAGGCAGGGGCAGGCAGGGAGCCAAGGAGGTGCTGTTCTGGCCACAGACTGACATGTTCCCTGTGCAGCCAGGGGCAGGCAGGGGAGCCTAAGGAGGAGGGATTCTTGCTGCAAACTGACAGGTTCCTGATGCAGTCTGTCCAGGAAGAGGAGATAATGGGGTGGGGTTCTGGATGCAGACTGACAGGTTCCCGGTTCCATCCGCGGTATGCAGGGGATTTAAGGACGTGGGGCTCATGCGGCAGACTGAAGGGTTCCTGGTCCCATCCAGGCCAGCAGGGAGCACAGGACACGGGGTTTGGCCAAAGACTAGCAGGTTCCCAGTACTGTCTGGGGCTGTTTGGGGAGCCAATGATGTGGGGTTCTGTCAGTAGACTGACAGGTTCCTAGTCCCGTTAGGGCCACTCAGTGGAGACTAAGGGGGTGGGTTTTTGCTGCTAACTGACAGGTTCCTGGTCTCATGAGATGCAGGTGAGTTAAGGACATGAGATTCCTGCCGCAGATTATGAGGTCCCCAATCCCATCAGGTGTAGGCAGGGGTATCCTAAGGTGGTGGGGTTTTGGCCACAGTCTGACAGGATCCTGGTCCAAAATGTCCAGGCGTGAGAGCTGATGGGGAGGGCCTGGTCACAGACTGACAGGTTCCCTGTCCTGTAAGGCCAGGCATAAGGTGAAAAGGTCCTTAAGGTGAAAAGGTCATGCCAAGATGGCCACTGGCAACAGAAATTACCTGGCAACAGGCCATGAATGGATGGCTTCTGAAACCCCATGACAACAGACAAACCACATGACAAAGGAGCATGACTGACTGCAGGCCGTGATTGGATGTTTCAGAACCTGCCTGCCTGGCAACAGGCTGTGATTGGATGGCTTTGGAAACTGCCTGGCAGCAGGCTGTGATTGGGTGGGGCATAGACCGCCCCTTGAGCGCATTGGCTGGTCTTGGCTATATAAGCAGCTGTAGCAACTGAAATAAACGAGTCTGCGGGCTGCTCGCCTCAGGCCCGCGTTCACCTGACTCTGGGGTCCGTGTGGTGACTCCGCACCTCGTGCCCCCACCATGCTCCTCCTCTCAGAACGAATCCTCTCAGGAAGAAATAAACTTCAACAGTTTCTTGGCTCACCTGAGTGCCCCTGATGAGAACAGGAACCTGTCAGTCTGTGGCCAGAAGCCCAGCTCCTTATCTCCTCTGCCTGCCCCTGCTGGACGAGGAATCTTTCTTTCTGCAGCCTGGACCCCACCTCGTCTCCTCTGCCTGACCCTGATGGGCCCAGGAACCTAGAAGCCTGTGGCCAGAACCTCACCTCTTTAGCTCCCCTCCCTATCCCACATGGACCCAGAGCCTGTCAGTCTGCCGCTAAAACCAGAGCTCATTGGCTCCTCTGCCTGCCTCTGATGGACCCGGAACCTGTCAGTCTGTGGCCACAAATGCACATCTTTTGCTTGCCTGCCTGCCCCTGTGTGGACTGGCAACCTATCAATCTGCAGCCAGAACCCCACCTTCTTAGTCTCCACTGAGTGCCCCTGACATGACCAGGAACCTGCCAGTCTGTGGCCAGTCTCCACCTCTTTGCTGTCCTGCTGGCCATACTGGACCAGAAACTTGTCAGTCTGCAGCAGGGGCCACAAATCCTTAAGTGTGCTGCCTGCCCCTGATGGGCCCAGGAACCTGTCAGTCTGTGGCCAGCAAACCCCACCTCCTTGGCTCCGCTGCCAGCTCCTGACGGGACCTGGAAATGTCAGTCTTTGGCCAGAACCCCGCCCCTGGGGTTCCTGACTGGATCAGGAACCTATCAGACTGCTACCGGAACCCACCCCTTTAACTCCCCTGCCAGTGCCTAATACCCAGAACCTCTCAGTCTGAGTTCAGAACCCCAGCTCCTTGGTCCCCTGGCAGCCCCTAATGACCTAGAACATCTCAGCCTGCCACAAGAACCCCATTCCTTAACTTCCCTGCCTGCTCCTGACTGGAAGGGGAACCTGTCAGTCTGCAACCAGAATCCAGCCCCTTAGTCTCCCACTGAGTGCTCCTGATAAGACCAGTTGTCAGGGCAAGTGGCACTGGCCCGACATGAGATGCAGCAGGCTGAGGCTGTCCCTTATCTAATTCTGTTTCCTGTGCTTATTGTTCTGAAGGCACTAGACACATTTCTGCAGGCAGGATGTGACTTCTGATGAAGATGTATGATGTTCTTTGCTCTATCAGCACAGCTTGTACCCTGACCATTGCTACCTTGTAAACTTGTTTTGTTCCTGTGCTATGCATGATTGCACACAATGAATGTTATCTGTATGGGGCCTGGGGTATATATCCTTGTGTTTCTTGGTACTCGCAGCTGGAGGCTGAAGAGTTTCCCCAGGGAGACGTCCTCCAGTCCCTCATCGCCAGGCTCCAGTCCCTCATCGCCGGGCCCCCTACTTTGGCCTGGAACGTGACAAGGCAATAAACGTGGTGATGAATTGACTGAGTGCTGCGTCTCCGTGTGGTTTGTCGGGTGGCCTCCGACAACCAGGTATCTTTCAATCTGTGGACAGAACCCCATCCCCTTTGTTCCCCTCTGGCCATACTGTACCACGAACCTGTCAGTATGCTGCCAGAACCACACGTGTTGGCTCATGTGCCTGCTCTTTATGGGTCTAGAACATGTCAGTCTGCAGCCAGAACCCCACCTCCTTGGCTTCCCTGCCTGCCCCTGACTGGATCGGCAACCTGTCAGTCTGTGGTCAGGTCTCCACCCACACAGCTCTCCTACTTGGCCATACTGGACCAGGATCCTGTGAGTCAGTGGCCAGAACCCCGCATACTTAGACTCCTGTGCCTGCCCCTGGCTGGCCTGGTTACCTGTCAGTCTGCAGCCAGCACCCTACCCCCTTAGTCTCCACTGAGTGCCCCTGATAAGACCAGGAATCTGTCAATCTGTGGACAGAACCCCAACTGCTTGACTCCCCTGACTGCCCCTGACTGGACATGGCCAGTCACTCTGCCAGCAGAACCCCAACCCCTTAGACTCCTCTGAGTAGACCTGACTGGGCAGGGAATCTGTTAGTCAGTAGCCAGAACCCCATGTCCTTCACTCCCCTTCCTGCCACTGACTGGATTGGGAACCTGTCAGTCTTTGGCCAGAACCCCACCCCATTATCTCCCTGCCTGCTCATGACTGGACCACAAACCCATCAGTGTGAAACCAAAACCCATGTCCTTAGCTCCCCTGCCAGCCCCTGATGGACTTGGAACCTGTCAGTCTGCAGCCAGAATTTCACCCTATGTCTCCACTTATTGCCCATGACTGGATGAGGAACCTGTCAGTCTGTGGCCATAATCCATCTCCTTGGCCCCCTGCCTGCCCCTAAATGACCCAGAACCTGTCAGTCTACCATGAGAACCCCACCTTCTTGGCACCCCTAGTGCCCCTGACTGGACTGGGAACTTGTCAGTTTCCCAGCCAGAACACCACCCCTTAGGCTCCACTACATTCCATTGACAGGACCAGGAACCTGTCAGTCTGTGGCCAGAACCCCACTGCCTTAGGTTCCCTGCCTGCTGCTCATGGACCTGGACACTTTCTGTTTGTGGCCGGAACCCACTTCCTTGGCTCCCCTGCCTGCCACTTATGGACCCAGTATCTGTCAGTCTGCTGCCAGAACCCCACTTCCTTGCATCCCCTAACTGCCCCTGACTGGACAGGGCCTGTAGTCTGTGGCCAGAACCCCACCCCCTTAGCTCTCCTCTGGCCATACTGTACGAGGAACCTGTCAGTCTGCTGCCAGAACCCAACATCCTGGGCTCACTTGCCTGCCCTTGACGGGACCCGGAACCTGTCAGTCTGTGACAAGAACCCCACCTGTTTGGCTCCCAATGCCTGCCCCTAAATGACCCATAACCTGTCAGTCTGATGCCAGAACCCCACCTTTTCGGGCCTCTGACTGCCCCTGAAGGGTCCAGGGACCAGTCAGTCCATGGCTAGAACCCCACCCCCTTAGCTCCACTGCCTGCCCTTAATGGACCTGGAACATGACAGTCTGACACCAGAACCACACAACATGGCACCGCTGACAGCCCCGGATGGGACCAAGAACCTGTCAGTCTGCAGCCAGAAGCCTACCTCCTTGGCTCCTCTGCCTGCTCCTGACTGGACTGGAAACCTGTCCGTCTGTGGCCAGAACCCCACCTCCTTTGGCTCCCCTGCCTGCTCCTGACTGGACCGGGAACCTGTCAGTCTGTGGCCAGAAGCCTACCTCCTTGGCTCCCCTGCCTGCTCCTGACTGGACCAGGAACCTGTCCGTCTGTGGCCAGAACCCCACCTTTTAACTCCCCTGCCTGCCCTTGATACACATGGAACCTGTCAGTCTTCAGCAAGAACCCGAGCTCCTTAGACTCCACTGAGTGCCCCTGATGGGACTGGGGCCCTGTCAGTCTCCGGCAGTAACCCTACCTCATTGGCTTCACTGCCTGATTCTATGGACCAGGAACCTGTCAATATGCCACCAGAACCATACCTCCTTGGCTCCCATGACATCCCCTGACTGGATGGGGAACCTGTCAGTCTGCTGCCAGAACTCCATCTACGGAGGCTGCCCTGAGTGCTCATGACTGGATTGCGAGCCTGTCAGTCTGCGGCCAGAAACCCACAGCCTTAGCTTCTCTGCCTGTCGCTAATATACCTGGACCCTGTCCATCTGCTGCCAGAACCCCAACATTTTGGCTCCCCTGACTGTGCCGAGAAATTGTCAGTCTGTAGCCAGAATGCCACACCCTTATGCTCCCCTGCCTGCCCCTGAGGAAACCAGGAGCCTGTCAGTCTGCAGTGAGAACCCCATCTCCTTGTCTCCCTGCCTGCCCATGGCTGGAATGGGAGCCTGTCAGTCTGCGGCCAGAACCCCACCTCCTTGGCTCTCCTGCCTGCCCCTGACAGGACAGGGAACCTGTCAGTCTGCCGCCAGAACCACACCCCTTGGCTCCTCTTATTGCCCCTGACTGGACCGGACTGGGAACCTGTCTGTCTGCCACCTGAACACCACCTCCTTGGCTCCCCTGAAAGCCCCTGACTGAACCAGGAACTGTCAGTTTCTGACAGGTTCTGCAGTCAGATCCCCACCCACTTAGGATGCCCTGTGTGGCTCTGACTGATGTGGGAACCTGTCTGTGGCCAGAACCCCACATCCTTAGCTCCCCTGATGCCCTTGACTGGACAGGGACCTTGTCAGCCTGAGCCAGGGACCCCACATCCTTAGTTCCCCTGACTCCCCTTGACTGGACAGGGACCTTGTCAGCCTGAGGCAGGAACCCCACGTCCTTAGCTCCCCTGCATACCCCTGATGGGACCGGGAACCTGTCAGTCTGCAGCCAGAACTCCACCTCCTTGGCTCCCCTGCCTGCCCCTTATGGTACCAGGAACATGTCTGTCTGATGCCAGAACCCCACCCCGTGGTTCCCCTGCCTGCCACTGACTGGACCAGGAACATGTCAGTCTGCAGGCAGAGCTATTCCCTATTAGCTCCCCTGCCTGCCTGTGAAGGAACTGGGAACCTGTCAGTCTGCAGCCAGAACCCCACCTCCTTGGCTCCCCTGCCTGCCCCTGATGGACCCGGAACCTGTCAGTCTGCGGCCAGAATTCCACCCCTTGGCTCCCCTGCCTGCCCCTGATGGCAGCAGGAACCTCTCAGTCTATGGCCAGAACTCCACCCCTTTACTTCTGCTGCCTGCTTCTGATGGACCCAGAAGAGGTCATTCTGTGCTTAGAACCCCACTTTCTTGGCATCCCTGATGGGACCAGGATCCTGTCAGTCTGCAGCCAGAACCTTGGCTTTCCAAACCTGCCCCTGACAGGAGCAGGAACCTGTCAGTCTTCAGTCAGAACCCCATCCCCTGAGGCTGCCCTGAGTTCCCCAAACTGGACCAGGAACCTGTCAGTCTGTGGCCAGAACCCTATGTCCTCGACTCCCCTGCTTGCCTCTGACTGGACCAGAAACCTATTAGTCTGCAGCCAGAACTTCACCCCCTTAACTCCCCTGCCTGGACTTACTGTACCGGGAGAGTTGCACCAGAACCCCATCCCATTAAGCTCCACTGAGTGCCCCTGACTGAACTGGGAATCTGTTAGTCGGCACCCAAAAACCCAACTGCTTAGCTCCACTGCCTGCCCCTGAAGGGATCAAGAACCTGTCTGTGACCAGAACCCCAACTCCTTGGCTTCCCTGACTGCCCCAATGGAACTGGAAGCCTATCAATCTGCGGCCAGAACTCCACATCCTTAGGCTCCCCTGCCCACCCCTAACAAGACCGGGAACCAGTCATTCTGTGGACAGAACACCACTCCCTTAGCTCCTCTGCCTGCCTCTGATGGTCCCAGAAGTTGTCTTTCTGTGGATAGATCCCCAATTTCTTGGTTCCACTGACAGCCCCTTACGGGACCTGGAACCTGACAGTCTGTGACCAGAACCACACATCCTTCACTCTCCTGCCTGCCCCTGACAGGACCAGGAATCTGTCAGTCTGCAGCCAAAACCCCACTACTTGGCTTCCCAGCCTGCCTCTGAGTGGACCAGGAACCTGTCAGTCTGCAGCCAGAACCCCACCTCCTTGGCTCCCCTGCCTGCCCCTATTGGACTGGGAACCTGTCAGTTTGCGACCAGAACCCCAACCCCTAGGGCTGCCCTGAGTACCCCAGACTGGAAAGAAAACCTGTCAGTCTGCGGCCAAACCCCACGTCTTAGACTCCCCTGCATGGCCTTACTGGAACGGGAACCGGTCAGTCTACAGCCAGAATCCCACGTCCTTAGCTCCCCTTCCTGACCCTGACTGGACCGCGAATCTGTCAGTCTGCAAACAGAAAAACACCCTCTTAGCTCCCTTGCCTGCCACTAATAACCCTGAACCTATCACTTTGGGGCCAGAACCCCACCTCCTTGGCTCCCCTGCCTGCACCTGAGGGGACCGGGAACCTGTCAGTCTGCGACCAGAACCCCACCTCCTTGGTTACACTACCTGCTCCTGATGGGACCGTGAATCTGTCAGTAAGCAGCCAGAACCCCCCCCCCTTTAGTATCCATCGAGAGGCCCTGACGGGACCAGAAACCTGTCAGTCTTCGGCCAGAGCCCCAGGTCCTTAGCTCCTTGATTGCCCCAACTGGATCAGGGGACCCGCCAGTCTCGCTAGAACCCCCTGTCTTTAGCTCCCTTGACTGCCCCTGACTTAACTGGGAACCTTTCAGTCTTTGGTGAGAACCCCACTCTCTGAGGCTCCCCTGCCTTCCTCTGACTGGTTTGGGAAGCTGTCAGGGTGCGGCCAGAAGCCCACCCTCTGAGGCTGTCCTGAGTACTCCTGAAGGGACCGGAAACTTGTTCTTCTGTGGGCAGAAGCCCACCTCCTTTTCTCCCCTGCCTGCCCCTGATGGACCTGGAACCTGTCAGTCTGCAGCCAAAACCCCACCTCCTTGGCAGCTCTGACTGTGCCTGACTGGACTGGGAACCTGTCAGTCTGCGGCTATAACCCCAAGTCTTTGGCTCACCTGTTTACCCCTGACTGGATGGGAATCTGTCCATCTGCGAACTGAAACCCACCGCCTTAACTCCCCTGCCTACCCCTAATGACCCAGAACCTGTTTTTGCAGCCAGAACCATACCTCCTTTCTTCCTTGCCTTCCCCTGACTGCAACAGGAACCTGTCAGTTGCGGCCAGAACCTCACGTCCTTAGCTCCCCTGCCTGGCTATACTGGACCAGGAAGATGTCATTCTGTGGCCAGAACCCCAGCCTATAGTTCCCATGTCTGCTCCTGATTGACCCAGAATCTGTAACTCTGTGGCCAGACCCCATGTCCTTAGCTCCCCTGCCTGCCCCTGACTAAAATGGGAACATTTCAGTCTGCAGCCAGAACCCCACCTCCTTGGCTCACTGCCTACCCCTAAATGGCCCTGGTATCTGTCAGCCTGCCACAAAACTCCCCCTCCTCAGCTCCCCTTCCTGTCCCTGACTTGACAGGGAACCTGTCAGTCTGTGGCCAGAACCCCACCCCTTGGCTCTCCTGCAGCCCCTGATGTGACCCGGAACATGTCAGTCTGTGGCCAGAACCCCACCCTCTTGGCTTCCCTACAGGCCCTTAATGATCCAGAACCTGTCAGTCTGTGGCCAGAACCCACCTCCTTGGCTCCCCTGACTTCAACTAACTAAACCAGGAACCTGTCAGTCTGTGCCCAGAACCTCACCCTCTTAGCTCCCCTGCCTGGCCATACTGGACCAGGAACCTGTCCATCTCCGACCAGGATCCCACCTCCTTGTCTCTCCTGACTGCCCTTGATGGGACCATGAACCTGTCAGTCTGTGGTAAGAACCCTATCTCCTTAGAATCTTCTGCTGCTTGTCCCTGATTGGACCAGGAACCTCTCAGTGTCTGGCCAAAACCCACCAAATTAGCTCCCCTACCTGGCCATACTGGACCAGGAACCTGTCAGTCTGCGGCCTGAACCACATCCCCTTTTCTCCCTTGCCTGCTCATACTGGACCAGAACTTCTCAGTCGGCACCCAGAACCCCAACCCCTTAGTCTCTCCTGACATCCACTGAATGGACCAGGAACCTGTCAGTTTGTGGCCAGAACCCCACCCCCTTGGCTCCCCTGCTTGGCAAAAAGGAACAAGAAGCTGTCAGTCTGAGGCCAGAACCCACTTCCTTGGCTCCACAGACTACCCCTGAATTGACCAGAACCTGTTAGTCTGTGGCAAGAACCCCACCCCTAGCTGCCCTGCCAGCCCTGATGGGACCGGGAACCTGTCAGCCTGCAACCAGAGCCACACCCTTTAGCTCCATTTCCTGTTCCTAAAGGACCAGGAACCTGTCAGCCTGCTGCCAGGACCTCACTCCCTAAGGCTGCCCTGTGTGGCCCTGAGGGAACCCAGAAATGTCAGCCTGTACCCAGAACCCCACTTCCTGTGGCTGCCCTGCGTAGCCCTGACTGTACCAGTTCATCTGTAACACGAACCCCACATCCTTAGGTCCCCTGACTGCCCCTGACAGGACTGGAAACCTGTCCGTCTGTGGCCATAACCCCAACATTTTGCTCCCCTGCCTGCCCTTGAGTGGACCAGGAACCTGTCAGTCTGCACCTAGAACTGCCCAGAACCCCACCCCCTTCTTTACCATGCCAGGCCATTCTGGTTGGGAACCTGTCAGTCTGCACCTAGACACCACCTCTTTAGGCTCCCATGCCTGCCAGTGATGGGACCAGGAACCTGTTAGAATGTGCCTAGAACCCCACCACCTTAGCTCTTCTGACTGTCCCTGACTGAAACGGGAACCTGTCAGTTTGCAACCAGAGCCCCACCTCCTTGGTTCCCCTGACTGCCCATGACAGGACCCAGAACCTGTCAGTCTGAGGCCAGAACCCCACCACCTTAGCTGCCCTGACTGGCCATAAAGACCAGGAACACGTCAGTCTGCAGTCAGAACCCCATCTCATTTGCTCCCCTGCCTGGCCTTACTAGACCAGAACCTGTCTGTCTTCAGCCAGAACCCCATGTTTTTAGCTCCCCTGCATGACCCTGACTGGACCAGGAACCTGTAAGTCAGCACCTGGAAACCCCGACCTGTTAGCTCCACTGCCTGTCCATACTGTACAGGGAACCTGTCAATCTGCAGCCAGAACCCCACCCCTTTAGCTCCCTTGACTGCCCCAGACTGGACCAGGAACCTGTCTCTCTGCAACCAGAACTCCACTGCCTGTCCCTGTTGGACCCTGAACCTGTCAGTCTGTCACGAGAACCCCACCTTTTTGGTTCCCCTGATGCCCCTGTATGGACCAGGAACCTGTCAGTCTTCAGCCAGAACTACACCTCTTAACTCCCCTGCCTAACCACATGGGGCCGAACACCTGCCCTTCTAAGGCCAGAAGCCCACCTCCTTGGAACTCTGAGTGCCCCTGACTGGACGGGAACCTGAGGTCTGCTGCCAGAACCCCAACCACTTAGCTCCCCTGCCTGCCCCTGATGGGACCGGGAACCTGTCAGGCTGCAACCAGAGCCCCACCTCCTTGGTTACCCTGACTGCCCATGATGGGACCAGAAACCTGTCAGTTTGCGGCCATTACCCAAATCCCTGAGGCTGCATTTTGTGCCCCTTTCTGGACTCAGAACCTGTCATTCTTCTGACAGAATGGCACCTCCTCTGCTCCCCTGACTGCCCCTAACTGGACTGGGAACCTGTCAGTCTGCAGCCAGAACCCAACCCCTTAGGCTTCACTAAGTGTCCCTGATGTGACCAGGAACCTGTCAGATTGAGGCCAGAACCCCACCTTCTTGGCTCCCTGCCTACCCCTAATGGCCCCAGAATCTGTCAGCCTGCCACAAAAACCCCCGCTCCTCAGCTCCCCTACCTGCTCCTGACTGTACTGGAAACCTGTCAGTCTGCACCCAGAACCACACACGAAGAGTATGTCCTGAGTGCCACCGACTGGAATGGGAACCTTTCAGTCTGTGGCCAGAACAGGACCCCCTTAGCACAACTGCCTGGCAATACTGGACCAGGTCCTGTATTCTACAGCTAGAACCTCCCCACCGTAACCACCCCCCCCCCCTGCTTTGCTCCCTTGCCTGATGCTGAGCAGACCGGGAACCCGTCAGTCTGCAGCCAGAACCCCAACCCCTTAGGCTCAATTGAGTGCCCATGACTGGTTGGGAACCTGTCAGTCTGCAGGCAGAATGCCATGACCTTACCTCCCTTGCATGACCCTTACTGGACCAGGAACCTGTCAGCCCACACCTGGAAACCCCCACCTCCTTAGAACCATTGCCTACCTCTGAGAGGACCAGGAACCTCTCAGTCGATTACAAGAAGCCAACCACTGTGGCTGTCCTGTGTGCCCTAATGGACCTGGAACCTCCTAGTTTGCAGCCAGAATGCCATCGCATCTCTCCTCTGCCAGGCATACTGGAACGGGAAACTGCCAGTCACCATCCAGAACCCCACCTCATTAGATCACCTGCCTGGCCCTGACTGGACGAGAAACCTGTCAGTCTGGGGCCAGAACCCAACCCCTTAGCTCTCCTGTCTCCACTGAAGGGACCAGGAACCTGTCAGTCTGTGACAAGAACCCCACACCCCTTGACTCTCCTGCTGCCCCTGACAGGACCTGAAACCTGTCAGTCTGTCACAAGGACCCCAACACCTTGGCTCTACTACTGCCACTGACGGGACCTGGAATCTGTCATTCTGTGACAAGAACCCCACCTGTCACCCCTGATGGGACCTGGAACCTGTTAGTCTGCGACAAGAACGTCACCCCCTTGGCTCTCCTGTTGCCCCTGACGGGACCCGGAACCTGTCAGTCTGTGAGAAGAACCCCACACCTTGGCTCTCCTGCCGCCCCTTGACAGGACCCGGACCTGTCATTCTGTGACAAGAACCCCACCACTAGGTTCTCCTGTTGCCCCTGAGGGGACCAGGAACCTGTAGTATGCTGCCAGAACCCCACCCCTTGGTTTTCTTTCCTCCGCTGATGGGACCCGGAACCTGTCAGTCTGTGACAAGAATCCCACCCCCTTGTCTCTCCTGCCACCCCTGACGGGACCCAAAACCTGTCATTCTGTCGCAAGAATCCCAAACCCTTGGCTCCCCTGCCATACCTGAGTGACAGGGAACCTGTTTGTCTTTCACCAGAACCCCACCCCTTGGTCATCTTTCCTCTGCTGATGGGACCTGGAACCTGTCAGTCTGTGACAAGTACGGCACCCCTTGGCTCTCCTGCCTCCCTGACAGGACCCGCAACCTATTAGTCTGTGACAAGAACCCCAATACTTGGTTCTGCTGCCGCCCCTGACGGGACCGGAAACCTGTCAGTCTGTGACAAGAATGCCACCCCCTTGGCTCTCCTACCACCTCTGACAGGACCCGCAACCTGTCAGTCTGCAGCCAGAACCCCACACCTTGGTTCTCTTGCTGGCCATGATGGGACCCGGAACCTGTCATTCTGTGACAAGAACCCTAACCCTTGGCTCTGCTGCTGCCGCTGATGGGACTGGAAACCTGTCAGTCTGTGGCAAAAACCCCACCCCCTTGACTCTCCTGCCTCCCCTGACGGGACCCAGAACCTGTCAGTCTGTGACAAGAACCCCACACCTTGGTTCTCTTGCTGGCCATGATGGAACCTGGAACTGTCACTCTGTGAGAGGAATCCCACCACTAGGCTCTCCTGTCGCCCCTGAGTGGACCAGGAACCTGTAGTATGCCGCAGGAACCCCACCCCTTGGTTTTCTTTCCTCCGCTGATGGGACCCGGAACCTGTCAGTCTGTGACAAGAACCCCAACCCTTGGCTCTCCTGTCGCCCCTGAGTGACAGGGAACCTGTTAGTCTTTCACCAGACCCCACCCCTTGGCTCTCCTGCCACAGCTGATGGGACTGGAAACCTGTCAGTCTGCCGCAAGAACCCCATCTCTTGGTCATCATTCCTCCATTGATAGGACCCGGAACTTGTCAGTCTGTGACAAGAACCCCACCACTAGGTTCTCCTGCCTCCCTGATGGGACCTGCAAATTATCAGTCTGTGACAAGAACCCCAATACTTGGTTCTGCTGCCGCCCCTGACGGGACTGGAAACCTGTCAGTCTGTGACAAGAATGCCACCCCCTTGGCTCTCCTACCACCTCTGACAGGACCTCAACCTGTCAGTCTGCAGCCAGAACCCCACAACTTGGTTCTCTTGCCGGCCATGACGGGACCTGGAACGTGTCTTCTGTGACAAAAACCCCAACCCTTGGCTCTGCTGCTGCAGCTGATGGGACCAGAAACCTGTCACTCTGTGAAATAACCCCACCCCCTTGACTCTCCTGCCTCCCCTGACAGGACCCGGAACCTGTCAATCTGCAGCCAGAGCCCCACACCTTGGTTCTCTTGCTGGCCATGAGAGACCCGGAACTGCATTCTGTGACAAGAACCCCAAACCTTGGCTCTGCTGCCACTGCTGATGGGACCGGAAACCTGTCAGTCTGTGACAAAACCAAACCCCCTTGGCTCTCCTGTTGCCCCTGACGGGACCCGCAACCTGTCATTTGTGACAAGAACCCCACCTCTTAGCTCTGCTGCCACCGCTGATGGGACCAGAAACCTGTCAGTCTGTGACAAGAACCCCACCCCCTTGACTCTCTTGCCTCCCCTGATAGGACCCGGAACCTGTCAGTCTGTCACAAGAACCCAACCCACTTGGCTTCCTGCAGCTCCTGACAGGACCTGCAACATGTCAGTCTGCTGCCAATACCCCACCCCCTTGGCTCTCCTGCCACTCCTGATGGGACCTGGAACCTGTCAGTCTGTGACAAGAACCCCACCCCCATGGCTCTCCTGCAACACCTGACAGGACCAGGCACCTGCCAGTCTGCCGCCAAACCCCACCCCTTGGCTCACCTGCTGCTCCTGATGGGACCCGGAACCTGTCTTTGTGTACAAGCACCACACCCCTTTGCTCTCCTACTGCCCCTGACGGGACCCGGAACCTGTCAGTCTGTGAAAAGAACCCCAACCTCTTGGCTCTCCTGCTGCCCTGACGGGACCAGGAACCTGTCAGTCTGTGAAAAAACCAAACCCCTTTGGCTCTACTGTCACCCATGACAGGACCCACAACCTGTCATTCTGTGACAAGAACCCCACCACTAGGCTCTCCTGTCGCCCCTGAGGGGACAAGGAACCTGTAGTATGCTGCCAGAACCCCACCCCTTGGTTTTCTTTCCTCCGCTGATGGGACCCGGAACCTGTCAATCTGTGAAATAACCCCACCCCCTTGTCTCTCCTGCCACCCCTGACAGGACCCGGAACCTGTCATTCTGTCGCCAGAACCCCACACCTTGGTTCTCTTGCCTCGCCTGACGGGACCAGGAACCTGTCAGTCTTCCATCAGAATCCACCCCTTGGCTCTCCTGCCGCAGCTGACGGGACTGGAAACCTGTCAGTCTGCCACAAGAACCCCATCCCTTGGTCATCTTTCCTCCGCTGATGGGACCTGGAACCTGTCAGTCTGTGACAAGTACCCCACCCGTTGATATCCTGCCTCCCTGACGGGACCTGCAACCTATCTGTCTGTGACAAGATCTCCAACAGTGGCTCTGCTGCTGCCCCTGATGGGACTGGGAACTGCCATTCTGTGACAAGAACCCCAACCCTTGGCTCTGCTGCCGCCGCTGATGGGACTGGAAACCTGTCAGTCTGTGACAAAAACCAAACCCCCTTGGCCCTCCTGTCACCCCTGTCATGACCCGCAACTTGTCATTCTGTGACAAGAACCCCACCCCCTTGACTCTCCTGCCTCCCTTGATGGGACCTGGCACCTGTCAGTCTGTGACAAGATACCCAACCCCTGGGTCTCCTGCCGCCCCTGACATGACCTGGCACCATTCAGTCTGCCACCAGAACCCAACCCACTTGGCTCTCCTGCCACCCTGACGGGACCCGGAACCTGTCAGTCTGTTTCCAGAACACCAACACTTGGCTCTCCAGGTGCCCCTAACGGGACCACAAATCTGTCAGTCTCTGACAAGAACCCCAACCCCTTGGCTTTCCTGCCGCCCCTGATGGGACCCAGAACCTGTCAGTCTGCCACCAGAACAAAACAGCTTGGTTCTCCTGCAACCCATGACGGGACCCGGCACCTATTAGTTTGCCGCCAATACCCCACCCCCTTGGCTCTCCTGCCAAACCTGATGGGACCCGGAACCTGTCAGTCTGTGACAAGATCCCCATCACCATGGCTCTTTTGCTGCCCATGACGGGACCCGGAACCTGTCAGTTTGTGACGAGAACCCCACACCCTTGGCTCTGCAGCTGCCCCGGACGGGACCCGGAACCTGTCAGTCTGTGACAAGATCCCCACCACCATGGCTCTGCTGCAGCCTCTGACGGGACCCGGAACCTGTCAGTCTGTGACGAGAACCCCACCCCTCGGCTCTCCTGTGGCCCCTTATGTGCACAGGAACCTGTCAGTCTGTGACAGGAGCCCCACCCCAAGGCTCTCCTGCCGCCCTTGACGGGACCCGGAACCTGTCAGTCTGTGACGAGAACCCCACCCCAAGGCTCTCCTGCCGCCCCTGACAGGACCCGGAACCTGTCAGTCTGTGATGAGAACCCCACCCCTCGGCTCTCCTGCCGCCCCTGATGGGACCGGAACCTGTCAGTCTGTGACAAGAACCCCACCCAAAGGCTCTCCTGCCGCCCTGACGGACCCGGAGCCTGTCACTCCGTGACAGGAGCCCCACCCCTCGGCGCTCCTGCCGCCCTGACTGGACCCGGAACCTGTCAGTCTGTGACTGGAGCCCCACCCCTCGGCTCTCCAGCTGCCCCTGACTGGACCCGGAACCTGTCAGTCTGTGACTGGAGCCCCACCCCAAGGCTCTCCTGCCGTCCCTGACGGGACCCGGAGCCTGTCAGTCTGTGACTGGAGCCCCACCCCAAGGCTCTCCTGCCGCCCCTGCCCGAGTGCGCCTCCTCCCGTTCTCTGCACTGCCGCTAATGGCGTTTTGCAGCAGGCACTCAGAACGCCACCCCCGCCTCCCCGGTGGCTGCCTGGAAGAGTTGGGTGCCAGTCCACGTTGAGCACCTCACCTTCTGCGCGGCCCTGACTGACTACTGATGGATGAGGAGGAACAGTCTGGGCTGTCCAGCTCGTGGTGGGCACGGGCCGGCAGCGTTGCAGAAGACAGGTTCTGGGCTCCTACTGCTCGTTCCTCCTCCCAGACCAGGGCAGGCAGGGCCAAGCTACAGGGCGAGGTTCTGGCGGACGGACAGTGAGCTGCCAGGGACGTGCTGGCGCAGAACCGAAGCTGCCCCGTGCGTCCTGAGCTGGGCATGGGCGGGACGACTGCCGCACTGCGCGCGTGCACGGCACTGCCCGCGGCCCGTCAGGAGCCGGGAGGGGCGTGGCTCGAGGCGCCCAGGCTGGCTGCTGTCTCAGCCAGTCAGGGGCACTGAGGGGCGGGGCCGACGGAGGAGGGCAGGACCTCGCGCAGATTGGCAGGGCCTCTTCCAATCAAGGGCGAGCAGAGGCGCAGAAGAAGGCGGTGCCGTGTGAAGACCGCTTGTCAGGCAGCTCCCTGGTCCCGCCGGGTGCTGGGAAGGGGGCTCCTAGTGGGTTCAGACGTCCTGGGAGCAGATTGGCAGGGCCGCTGTCCAATGAGGGCACTCAGTGACGAAGGGGCGGCGCGGGGGTGAAGGGGCAAAGACCTGCATCCCAGTCTCTCACAAGGATACAGCAGGTGCACAGGAGCCCTGAGCCCACCCCACCTTCTCCCTCCGGGTCTCTCACAAGGATAAAACAGGTGCACATGGCTCTGAGACCACCCTAGGATACCCATCCGGGTCTCTCACAAGAAGATGAAAGGTGCACGGGGACTTTAGAAACCACCAGGATCTCCATCCCAGTCTCTCAAAACATGCAACATGTGCAAAGGAACGCTGAGCCCACCCCAGGACCTCCATCCGGGTCTCTCACAAGGATAGGACAAGTGCAAATGGGTGATGAGCCCATCCCAGAACATCCACCCAGGTCTTTCTCAAGGATATCACGGGGGCACAGGGGCCCTGAGCCCCTCCTAGGCCCTCCATCCGGGTCACTCACTGGATATAACAGGTGCCAAATCTCGCGATGCAAAGAGGAGGAGAGGAAACTCTTCTGTCTCTAGGGGATGTGACACGGAGGACCTACGGGGAGAGCAAGGATGCCCACAGCTTGGGAGCCCAGCCTAGGAGTCTACACACCAGCGCTGGAAGGGGAGGTGAGACAACAACCCTGGTAGCTCGAGACATTGGCAGGGAAATGGCAGGAAGAGCCTAGAGGGAACAAGGCTTGAAGCCTAAATTGAACCAGGAAGACATAGAAGACTGAAACAGACCCATAACGGAGACAGACATTGAAACAGTCATAAAGGCCCTCCCAACAAAGAAAAGCCCAGGACCAGATGGATCCACTGCTGAATTCTACCAGACATTTAAAGAAGAATTAACTCCAATTCTCCTCAAACTATTCAGAGCAATCGAAAAAAAGGAATCCTCCCAAATTCTTTCTATGAAGCCAGCATCACCTTAATTCCTAAGCTGGAGAAAGATGCAGCAATGAAAGAAGTACAGACCAATATCTCTGATGAACTTAGATGCAAAGATCCTCAATAAAATTCTGGACAATAGAATGCAACAACACATCAGAAAGATCATCCACCCAGGCCAAGTGGGATTTAACCCTGGTATGAAGGGATGGTTAAATGTTCACACAACAATCAACGTGATACACCACATTAACAGACTGCAGAAGAAAAACCATATGATTCTCTTAATAGAGAAATGCAGAGAAAGCATTTGATACAATACAACACCCTTTCATGATGAAAACTCTAAGCAAACTGGGTATGGAAGGAACACTCCTCAATACAATGAAAGCAATTTATGAAAAACCCACGGCCAACATCCTATTGAATGGGAAAAGTTGGAAGCATTTCTGCTTTGATCTGGTTCCAGACAGGGATGCCCACTCTCACCAATGTCCTCAATATAGTTCTGGAAGTTTTAGCCAGAGCTATTAGGCAAGAAAAAGAAATTAAAGGGATACAAAGTGGGAAGGAAGAAGGCAAACTATCCCTCTTTGCAGATGATATGATTCTTTATTTAGGGGATCCAAGAACTCTACTAAGAGACTACTAGAACTCATGGAAGAGTTTGGCAAAGTAGCAGGATATAATATCAACGCACAAAAATCAACAGCCTTTTTATACACAGACAATGCCACGGCTGAGGAAAACTAAGATCAATCCCATTCTCAATAGCTGCAAAAACAATCAAAAGCCTTGGAATACACTTACCCAAGGACGTTAAAGATTGCTACAATGAAAATTACAAAACCTTAAAGAAAGAAATAGAAGAGGATACCAAAAATGGAAAAATCTACCATATTCATGGATTGAAAGAATCAACATCATCAAAATGTCCATTCTCCCAAAAGCAATTTACAGATTCAATGCAATAGCAATCAAGATACCAAAGACATTCTTCTCAGATCTGGAAAAAATGATGCTGAAATTCATATGGAGACACAGGAGACCTCGAATAGCTAAAGCAATCTTGTACACCAAAAACAAAGCCGGAGGCATCACAATACCAGATTTCAGGACATACTACAGGGCAGTTGTTATCAAAACAGCATCGTACTGGTACAGACACAGATGGATAGACCAATGAAACAGAATAGAAACACCAGAAATCAACCCAAACATCTACAGCCAACTCATATTTGATCAAGGATCCAAAACCAATCCCTGGAGTAAGGACAGTCTATTCAACAAATAGTGCTGGGAAAACTGGATTTCCACGTGTAGAATCAGGAAGCAAGACCCCTACCTTTCACCTTACACAAAAATTCACTCAACATGGATTAAATACTTCATTCTGTGACCTGACACCAACAAATTATTACAGAGCGTTGGAGAAACCCTACAAGATATAGGCACAGGTAAAGACCTCTTGGAAAATACCCCAGAAGCACAGGCAGTCAAAGCCAAAATGATCATTTGGGATTGCATCAAACTGAGAAGTTTCTGTACTGCAAAAGAAACAGTCAGGAGACTGAAGAGGCAACCGACAGAATGGAAAAAATATTTGCAAACTATGCAACAGATAAAGGGTTGATAACCAGAATCTACAAACACATCAAGAAACTCCACAACATCAAAACAAACAACCCATGTAAGAGATGGGCCAAGGACCTCAGTAGACTCTTTTCCAAAGAGGAAATCCAAATGGCCTACAGGCACATGAAAAAATGTTCAAGATCACTAGCCATCAGGGAAATGCAAATCAAAACCACAATGAGGTTCCATCTCACCCCGGTGAGAATGGCTCACATTCAGAAATCTACCAACAACAGATGCGTGAGAGGGTGTGGGGAGCAAGGTTCACTAACCCACTGTTGGTGGGACTGTATACTGGTAAAGCCACTATGGAAGTCAGTCTGGAGATTCCTCAGAAACCTGAACATAACCCTACCATTCAACCCAGCCATCCCACTCCTTGGAATTTACCCAAAGGAAATTAAATTGGCAAACAAAAAAGCTGTCTGCACATTCATGTTTATTGCAGCTCAACTCACAATAGCTAAGACCTGAAACCAACCCAAATGCCCATCAACAGTAGACTGGATAAAGAAACTATGGGACATGTACTCTACAGAATACTGTACAGCAGTCAAAAACTTTGAAACCCGGTCATTTGCAACACAATGGAGGAATCTGGAAAACATTATGCTGAGTGAATTAAGCCATTCCCAAAGGGACACATATCATATGTTCTCCCTGATCGGCGACAACTAACTGAGCACAAAGGAGAAACCTATTGAAGTGAAATGGACACTGTGAGAAACAATGAGTTGATCAGCTCTTGTCCTGACTGTTGATGTACAATGCAATACTTTATCCATTTTAGTATTTTTTTCTGTTCTACTTAATACTATCGGTTGAACTCTGTAATTAATACACAGTTATTTTTAAGTGTTGAAACTTAAGAGAATAGGGATCCCTGTAAAAATAAGAGTGGGAATAAGAGAGGGAGGTGATGTATAATGGGGGACCTGTTCAATAGGACTTGCCCCTAATGGTGGAGTTAGAAACGTGCCAGGGGATTCCAATACAATCTCATCAAGGCGGCAAGGACCAATGCCATCTCACTAATCCAAGTGATCAATTTCTGTTCACAATTGATCACACTGATAGGTCAAAGAGTCAAAGGGATCACACAAACAAGACTAACTAGTGTCTGCTAATACTAACTGATAGAATCAAAAAGGGAGAGAATGATCCAACATAGGAAGTGGGAGACACAGCAGACTCATAGAATGGCAGATGTCCTAAACAGAACTCTGGCCTCAGAATCAGCCCTTAAGGCATTCAGATCTGGCTGAAGTGCCATGAGAGTGTTTCAGACGTGGAAATCCAAGACACTCTGGCAAAAAAAAATGACCTAAATGAAAGATCTCTGTGAGACCCCAGTAGAAAGAAGTGGCCTTCAAAGAGGGAGATACCCTTCTCTGAAGGGAGGAGAGAACTTCCACTTTGACTATGACCCTGTCTGAATAAGATTGAAGTCGGCAAACTCAAAAGGCTTCCATAGCCTTGGCAGCTCATGACTAGAGCCTAGGGAGATAATTGACGCCATAAACAAGAGTGTCCAATTGTTAAGCCAACAACAGCGGTCACTGTGCACTTCCTTCTCATGTAGGATCTCTGTCCTAATGTGCTGTACATTGTGGTTTAATGCTATAACTAGTCCTCAAACAGTATTTTACACTTTGTGTTTCTGTGTGGGTGCAAACGGATGAAATCTTTACTGAATATATACTAAACTGATCTTCTATATATACAGAGAATTGAAAGTGAACCTTGATGTGAATAGAATGGGAGAGAGAGAGGGAGAGGGGAGGGTTGCGGGTGGGAGAGAATTATGGAGGGAAATGCCATTGTAATTGGTAAGCTGTAATTTGGAAATTTATATTCATTAAAAATGCATATTGGACTTTAAAAAAAAAGATATAACAGGTGCACGGAGCTCTGAGCCCACCCCAGTTCCTCCATCCGGGTCTCTCACAAGGATATAACAGGTGCACAGGGGCCTGAGAAACCCCCAGGACCTCTATCAGGGTCGCTCACTAAAAAAGAACAGGTGCAAAAAGGTGATGTCCCCATCCCAGTCCATCCACCCGGGTCTCTCAAGGATGTAACAGGGGCACAGGGGCCTGAGAAACCCCCAGGACCTCTATCAGGGTCGCTCACTAAAAAAGAACAGGTGCAAAAAGGTGATGTCCCCATCCCAGTCCATCCACCCGGGTCTCTCAAGGATGTAACAGGGGCACAGGGGCCCTGAGCCCATCCCAGGTCCTCCATTGGGGTCTCTCACAAGAATATAATAGGTGCACAGGGGCCTGAGCCCACCACAGAACCTCCATCCAGATCTCTCACAAGGATACAACAGGTGCACGGGGACTTGAGGAACCTCCAGGATATCCATCTGGTTCTCTCACTAGTATATAACAGTTGCACAGGGACCTAAACCCATCACAGGACCTCCATCTGGGTGTCTCACAAGGATGTAATAGTTGCACGGGGGCCCTGAACTCGTCCAAGGTCTCCATCCGGGCCTCTCAGTAGGATATAACAGGTGCACAGTGACTTGAGAAAGCTTCAGGACCTCCATCCAGGTCTCTCAGAAGAATATTATGTGTACAGGGCCTTGAACCCATCACAGGACCTCTATCCGGGTCTCTCACAGGGATATAACTAGAGCACGGGGGCCCTGAGAAAACCCCAGGACCTCTATCAGGTCTCTCACAAGAATATAACAGGTGCATGGGACCCTGAGCCCACCCTAGTTCCTCCATCCAAGTCTCTCACAAGGATAGAGCAGGTGCATGGGGATTTGAGAAAAACCCAAGGCCTCCATCAGGGTTTCTCACAAGGATATAATACATGCTGGGGACTTGAGAAACCGCCATGACCTCCATCTGCATCCCAAGGATACAACAGGAACACAGGATCCCTGAGCCCACACCAGGTCCTCCATCCGGGTCTCTCACAAGGATATAACGAGTGCAAAGGGGTGATGAGTGCATCCAAGCACAACCACCCGGGTCTTCTCAAGGATATAACTGGGGCACAGTGGCCCTGAGCCCATAGCAGGACCTCCATCCGGGTCTCTCACAAACATAACAGGTACACAGGACCCTGAGCCCACCCCACTTCTTCCATCCGGGTCTCTCATAAAGATATAACAGGTGCAATGGGTGATGTACCCAACCCAGGACCTCCACCTGGGTCTTTCACAAGGATGTAACAGGTCCACAGGGGCCCTTAGCCCATCCCAGGTCCTACATACGGGCCTTTCACAAGCACATAACAGGTGTATGGGGCTCTGAGACAATCCCCAGACATCAATCCTGGTCACTCACAAGGATATAACAGGTGCACAAGGGCCCTGGAGACCTGGATGGAGCCCTGGGGACCTGGATGGAGCCCTGGGCACCTGATGGCGAGTGACTGACAGCCAGTGGGGACTGGAAGAACCCACCCAGTGCCACTCAGGGCTGATAGCCATCAGAAGACCACAGAGCCCACCCCCGTCACTCAAGGGTGACTGACAGTGTAGGGAGACCCGGAAGTGCTCCTCGGTCCCCTCACCAGCTCGCTCTGCCTGTCAATCAAATAAGAAAAATATGTTAAACAACTGGGACCATGCTGGGGACGAGTATATTTCAACAGCAGGAAGCAGAGGGAGCCAGAGATGAACAACTGTGGAACGTTCTGAAGCATTCTAGAACATTCTGGAACAATCCAGACCATCCCGGAACATTTCAGAACATTCTGGAACATTCCGGAGCATACTAGCACATTCTCAGGTGGGAGGAGACGCTGAGGCGAGCAGGGGCAGAAATCATCTGAAGGGTGGGGCGGTTCTGGAATGTTATAGAATGTTCTGGAACCTTCTCCAAGGCAGGCGTCCTCAGGGTGGGCAGGTGTCTGTTGGAGAGACAGGAAAGCCGAGTCAGAAGGGGAAAGCCGAGTCAGCGCCGGGTCAGCCCGGAAGCGCCCGGAAGCCTCACCCGTGTCGGCCACGCGCAGGATGTTCTCCCGCGGGATCCCGTGCTGCTCCGTGAGCCTCGCGTAGTCCTCCAGCCGGTCGTTGTTTATGACCTTCATTCTGACTGTGGCAAGAGTGGGCGCCGACTGTGTACGTGCACTTTAGTGTGTGCCTACTGCATACACTCGCTTTAGTGGGTGCTCACTGCATACGCTCACCCCCTCTAGTGGGCACCAACTGTATATGCTAGCGTTAGTTTGCACAAACTGTGTATGCCCACCATGTCTAGTGGGCACCAACTGTATACACTCGCTTTATCCAGTGGGCACCGACTGTATATGCCTGGCCATGCAGCCCCCCTTCCCCTGTATACAGTTGAGGTCAGACTCTCGGGTCATGGTGCGTGTCCCTAGCGGGTGCCGGCAGTGCACATATGTACATGAGGGGGGCTCACCAAAAAGGAAGCTGACGCGGGTGGCGGTGCCGTCGGGCCTCACGTTATTGTTGATGACGATCAGGCTGTCGGGGTCCCGCCCCACGAGCTGGAAGTAGTTCTGGCCCTCGACTGTAGGGAGAGAGGTGGGTGTGCGGGATGTGCCGGTGCATGCTGGGACATCCTGGGATTGTCTGAAACATAACTGGAACATTCTGGAAAATTCTAGCACGTTCTGGAACATTCCAGAACATCGAGGAACTGTCTGGAGCATTCTGGACATTGTGCAACATCCTGGCACATTTCTGGGAACATTACAGAACATCCTGGAACATTCTGGGACATTCAGGACACTCCCCTAGGGCCTGCTAGACAGTTCCCTGGGTCATCTGGAACTGTCCGGAACGTTCCGGAACGTTCTGTACTCACAGTCAGCGGTGTAGACGTCATCTGCGTTCTTCCGGGCCATGACCGTGTGTGGAGTGCATACCCTGTTCTTCCTGAATAAGAGACCAGGAACATGGCCGCTCGCTGTGGGCTCCACTGCTCCTGTCTGCTCTCCCTCTGGGCTTGCCTGGTTCCCCCTGGCCTGCTCTTTGACTCTGGGATCGGCTGGCCCTGTCTGCTCTCAGGTCCATGACTCCCCTCTGCCCGCCTGCTCTCTGACTCTGGGCTTGATGACTCCTGTCTGCTCTCTCTCCCTACGCTCAACTGGTCCCCCCTGGCCTGCTCTTTGACTCTGGGATCGGCTGGCCCTGTCTGCTCTCTCCCAGCTCCGTGACTCCCCTCTAGCCCGCCTGCTCTCTGACTCTGGGCTCGATGACTCCTGTCTGCTCTCTCGCTCTCTCTGGGATCTCTGGGCTTGGCTGCTCCTGGCTTCCCTGTTCTCTGGGCTCGATTGCTCCCCCTGGCTCTCTGTCTCTGGCCTCTCCTGTCTGCCCTGGCCCCGCCCCCTCACCTGACATAGAAGAAGACGTTCAGGGCATTGCAGTCCTCCTGGCACTCAACATGGCGGAGCAGCATGCGGTGCGGCCCCCCCTTCCTGGACCTGGTCCAGGTTGTCGGCGGCGATGGCGAAGGTGCACCAGGGCCCCGAGATCTGGGCAGGACAAGAAATGACGTGAATGAATGATATGGCCGAAGACACAGGGCGAGTGTGTGATGCGAAGTCAGGATACCTGGGCGGGGTCAGCGCAGGCCACGGCCAACGCGAGGGCGAGGAGGAGAGCCTTCATCACCGTCGTCATCTTCATCGCCATCGTCTTCATCATTGTCTGAGCTGGCGGGGACCGGGCGTCTATTTATTGCTGGGCTGGGGTGGAGTGGGCGGGGCCAAGGTTGTGCAAACATCCTGGTTGGCGCCAGGGACATTCTGGAACATTCCGGGAGCTTCCAGGAAATCCGGGGAGATTCCTTCATGGGTTCTTGGGGTTTGGAATTTTCCAGATCGCCTGGTGGGTATTTCCAGGATTCTAGAATGTTCTAGAATGCCCAGGGAATGTCCTTGGCATTTCGAGGAATTTTGTAGAACGTTCTAAATATTCTTAGGATGCTTTCCAGAGCACCTGGTGAGCGTCCTGTGGCCTTACACTGTTCCAGAAGACAACGGAGGAGGACAATCTCAGCATTTCCTAGAATTTTCCAGAATGTTCTAGAATGTTTCCAGAATGCCCGGTGTGTGTCCTCAGGGCCTTAGAATATTCTAGAGCACGTGGTCTTGGTCTTGGAGTGTCCCAGAATACTGGTGCATGTCAGAATTTTCTAGAATGTTCATGATGTCCTGGAATGCTTGGTGAGTGTCTTTGTGGTCTTGAAATTTTGTAGAATGGTCTAGCATGTTGTAGAGCACCAGGCGAGCGTCCTGTGGGTCTGAGAACCTCCGCCAATGTGCTGGAAATTTCCACAGCCCTGGTGGGCTCAGGACGTCCCAGTGCAGTCACATACCTGGCCACCCCACTGTGTGCCCTGGGTAAATGTCAGCCAGCTTGGGCGTGGCATCAGGATGCCCGTCATGCCCAGCCAGGAACTTTCCACTCAGACCTGTGTCCCGGAAACCCCCCAGACTCACTTAGTGATGTTTTGGAACATTCTGGAACATTCTAGAACACCTTGGAAAATCCTAGGGTATCCTGGAACATTCTAGAACCTCCTAGAATGTTCCAGAATCGGGGTTTTTCTTTTCAGCTTTTTCATGGCCAGGCACCCATACGCGACCTTGAGAGCTCCGGGGAGGTCACTCCGATCTCTGCCTCAGTGAGAAAGCTGACTTAGATGGGTTCTGCATTGTGCAATCCTTTAATCCCATTTTCTGCTCCACTCACTCCAGGGGTCCAGCAGGCTCTGGCCAGAACAAACTGGCCAGGATAAGCGTGGCAGTGTGCACAGGGCCCCCATGAGACCATGCAGCATGAAATCGGGAAGACTCTACGGTGTTTCTGGCTGCTGGAATGTTCCACAATGTTTCTCCAGAAGTCTCTGGAAAGGACTAGAACACTCTTTTGTCTGCCAGGAGATCCTTTTTTCTGAGAGAAAACGTCAAAATATCACCAAAAATGAGCTTTCCATAAAACAAAATTAGAAAGAACAGTCCCAGAATTTTCTAAAAAAGCTTAAAAATGACAAAAATGAGCACCTTACTTTCTAGTTCTGTTCCTTTCATTCAGCCCATCTCTTCTACTCTTATCCACTTCTCAACAGACTACATTTTCCTGTAGCCAGAACCCCACTCCTTTAGCTCCCTTGCCTGCCACTGACTCTACTGGGAGCCTGTCAGTTAACACCTGGAAACCCCCACCTCCTTGGCTCTCCTGCTGCCCTGACTGGACCCCACCCCTTGGCTCTCCTGCTGCCCTGACGGGACCCGGAAGCTGTCAGTCTGACGCCAGAACCCCACCCCTTGGCTCTCCTGCTACCCCTGATGGGACCGGAACCTGTCAGTCTGACGCCAGAACCCAACCCCTTGACTCTTCTGCTACCCCTGATGGGAAGGGGAACCTGTCATTCACCACCAGAACCCCACCCCTTGGCTCTCCTGCCGCCCCTGACAGGACCCGGCACCTGTCAGTCTGTGACAAGAAGCCCACCCCTTGGCTCTCCTACCGCACTGATAGGACCTGGCACCTATCAGTCTGTGACAAGAACCCCACCCCTTGCCTATCCTGCCGCCCCTGATGGGAACCAGAACCTGTCAGTCTGTGATGAGAACCCAACACCTTGACTCTCCTGCTACCCCTGACGGGACCCGGAACCTGTCAGTCTGCCACCAGAACCCCACCCCCTTGGCTCTCCTGCCGCCCCTCATAGACTGGGAACCTGTCAGTCAGCCACCAAACCCCACCGCTTGGCTCCCCTGCCTGCCCCTGATGGGAAGGGGAACCTGTTAGTCTGTGACAAGAACCCCACCATCAAGGGGTGGTCTATGCCCCAACTAATCACAGCGTGTTGCCAGGCAGGCTCTGTTGCCAGGGAGGTTTCAAACCCATCCAATCACAGCCTGTTGCCAGGCAGTTTCCAAACCCATCCAATCACAGCCTGATGCCAGGTGGGTTTCAAAGCCATTCCTGAGTAACTGATGCTTGCTTGCCACAGGCCATCTTGGCATGGCCTTCTCATTCCTCCACACATGGGGTTCTGGCCACAGATTGAGAGGCACTCAGGGGAGCTAAGGAGTTGGTGTTCTGGCAGCAGAGTGACAGGTTCTGGGTTAGTTAGGGGCAGGCAGGAGAGCTAAGGCCGTGGGGTCCCTGCTGCAGACTGACATGGCCCGGTACTGTCAGGTGCAGGCAGGGGAGCCAACAAGGGAGTTTCTGGCCCTAGACTGACAAGATACCAGTCCCGCCAGAGGCAGCAGGGGAGACAAGGAGGTGGCTTCTGGCCCCAGACTGACAGGTTCCGGTCCCATCAAGGACAGGCAGGGGATCCAAGAGGGGGCCTGGTAGCCCCAGCCTGACACATCCTCAGGCCAGAAAGAAGCAGTCAGGGGAGCCAGGGAGTTGGGGTTCTGGCTGCAGACTGACAGGTTGCCGGCCCAGACAGGGGCAGTCAAGATAGCCAAGGAGGTGAGCTTCTGACTGCAGAATGACAGGTTCCAGAACCATTAGGGGCAGTCAGGGTCGCTAAGGATGTGGGGTTCTAGCCACAGAGTGACAGGTTCCTGTTCCAATCAGGGGTACTCAGGGGATGTGGGGTTCCAGCAGCAGAGTGGCAGGTTCCCAGTCAATTAGGGAAAGACAGGGGATCTAAGGACATGGGGTTCCTGCCACAGACTGATGAGTTCAGGTCCATCAGGTGCAGGGAGGGGAGCCAAAGAGGTGGGGTTCTGGCCCCAGACTAACAGGTTCCCGGTCCCATCAGTGGCAGGCGGGAGAGCAAAGAGGTGGGGTTTTGGCGGCAGACAGACAGGTTCCCGGTCCAGTCATGGGCAGGCGGGGGGCCAAGGAGGTGGGGTTCTGGCTACAGATTGACAGGTTCTGGGTCCATTCGGAGAAGTCAGTGGAACCAAGGAGGTGGGGTTCTGGCCGCAGAGTGACAGATTCCACCTCCATCAGGGGCAGGAAGAGGAGCCAAAGTGGTTGGTTTCTGGTCACACACTGACAGGTTCCAATCCTGTCAGGGGCAGTCAGCGGAGCCAATGACGTGGGGTTCTGTGAGCAGACTGACAGGTTCCCAGTCCCGTTAGGGCCACTCAGTGGAGACTAAGGGGGTGGGTTTTTGCTGCTGACTGACAGGTTCCTGGTCTCATGAGATGCAGGTGAGTTAAGGACATGAGATTCCTGCCGCAGATTATGAGGTCCCCAGTCCCATCAGGTGTAGGCAGGGGTATCCTAAGGTGGTGGGGTTTTGGCCACAGTCTGACAGGATCCTGGTCCAAAATGTCCAGGCGTGAGAGCTGATGGGGAGGGCCTGGTCACAGACTGACAGGTTCCCTGTCCTGTAAGGCCAGGCATAAGGTGAAAAGGTTCTTAAGGTGAAAAGGTCATGCCAAGATGGCCACTGGCAACAGAAATTACCTGGCAACAGGCCATGAATGGATGGCTTCTGAAACCACATGACAACAGAGGAAACCACATGACAAAGGGGCATGACTGACTGCAGGCCGTGATTGGATGTTTCAGAACCTGCCTGCCTGGCAACAGGCTGTGATTGGATGGCTTTGTAAACTGCCTGGCAGCAGGCTGTGATTGGGTGGGGCATAGACCGCCCCTTGAGCGCATTGGCTGGTCTTGGCTATATAAGCAGCTGTAGCAACTGAAATAAACGAGTCTGCAGGCTGCTCGCCTCAGGCCCGCGTTCACCTGACTCTGGGGTCCGTGTGGTGACTCCGCACCTCGTGCCCCCACCATGATCCTCCTCTCAGAACGAATCCTCTCAGGAAGAAATAAACTTCAACAGTTTCTTGGCTCACCTGAGTGCCCCTGACGAGAACAGGAACCTGTCAGTCTGTGGCCAGAAGCCCAGCTCCTTATCTCCTCTGCCTGCCCCTGCTGGACGAGGAATCTTTCTTTCTGCAGCCTGGACCCCACCTCGTCTCCTCTGCCTGACCCTGATGGGCCCAGGAACCTAGAAGCCTGTGGCCAGAACCTCACCTCTTTAGCTCCCCTCCCTATCCCACATGGACCCAGAGCCTGTCAGTCTGCCGCTAAAACCAGAGCTCATTGGCTCCTCTGCCTGCCTCTGATGGACCCGGAACCTGTCAGTCTGTGGCCACAAATGCACATCTTTTGCTTGCCTGCCTGCCCCTGTGTGGACTGGCAACCTATCAATCTGCAGCCAGAACCCCACCCTCTTAGTCTCCACTGAGTGCCCCTGACATGACCAGGAACCTGCCAGTCTGTGGCCAGCCTCCACCTCTTTGCTGTCCTGCTGGCCATACTGGACCAGAAACTTGTCAGTCTGCAGCAGGGGCCACAAATCCTTAAGTGTGCTGCCTGTCCCTGATGGGCCCAGGAACCTGTCAGTCTGTGGCCAGCAAACCCCACCTCCTTGGCTCCCCTGCCTGCCACTTATGGACCAGGTATCTGTCAGTCTGCTGCCAGAACCCCACTTCCTTGCATCCCCTAACTGCCCCTGACTGGACAGGGCCTATAGTCTGTGGCCAGAACCCCACCCCCTTAGCTCTCCTCTGGCCATACTGTACCAGGAACCTGTCAGTCTGCTGCCAGAACCCAACATCCTGGGCTCACTTGCCTCCCCTGACGGGACCCAGAACCTGTCAGTCTGATGCCAGAACCCCACCTTTTTGGGCCTCTGACTGCCCCTGAAGGGTCCAGGGACCAGTCAGTCCGTGGCTAGAACCCCACCTCCTTAGCTCCACTGTCTGCCCTTAATGGACCCAGATCATGACAGTCTGACACCAGAACCACACAACATGGCACCGCTGACAGCCCCAGATGGGACCAAGAACCTGTCAGTCTGCAGCCGGAAGCCTACCTCCTTGGCTCCCCTGCCTGCTCCTGACTGGATCAGGAACCTGTCCGTCTGTGGCCAGAACCCCACCTTTTAACTCCCTGCCTGCCCTTGATATACATGGAACCTGTCAGTGTGCAGCAAGAACCCGAGCTCCTTGGCTAACCTCAATGCCCCTCATGGCACTGGGAACCGGTCAGTCTGCCGCCAGAACCCCACATCATTGGCTGCCCTGACTGCCCCTGACAGAAATGGGATCCTCTAGTTGGTGGCCAGAACCCCACCACGTTGTGGCACTGAGTGCCCCAGACTGCACAGGGAACATTTCAGTCTGTGGCCAGAACCCCACATTCTCAGCTCCCCTGCTTGCCCCTCAATGGCCCAGGAACCTGTCAGTCTACTGCAAGAACCCCATCACCATGCTCCCTGATTGCCCCTAGCTGGACTGGGAACCTTTCATTCTGTGGCTAGAACCACACCCCCTGAGGCTGCCCTGAGTGCCCCAGACTGCACAGGGAACATTTCAGTCTGCCACCAAAACCCCAGCTCCTCTGCTCCCCTGACTGCTCCTGACTGGAAAGGGAACCTGTCAGTCTACGGCAAGAACACCACCTCCTTGCCTCCCCTGACTTTCCCTGACTGGACTGGAAACCTGACAGTCTGTGCCCAGAACCCCACGTCCTTAGCTCCCCTGACTGCCACTGACTGGACTGAGAAACTGTCCGTCTGCAGCCAGAGCTCCACATCCTTAGGTCTCTTGCCTCCCGCTAACTGGACAAGGAACCTGTCAGTTTGGGGCGAGAACCCCACATCCTTGGCTCCCCTGACTGACCCTGAGGGGACCAGCATCCTGGCAGTCTGCGGCCAGAACCCCACCTCCTTGGTTCCCCGGCCTGGCCATACTGGACCAAGAACCTGTTAGTCTGTACCCAGAAACCCACCTGCATAGGTTCCCGTGCCTGCCCCGGATGGGACCAGGAACCTGCTAGTCTGTGATGAGAATCCCACCATTTAGCTCTCCTGACTACCCCTGACAGGACCAGGAACCAGTCAGTTTGCAGCTAGAACATCAACCCCTTCAGCTCCACTAAGTGCATCTGACTGTGCCAGGAGAGGGTGCTGTCAATCAGCACCCAGAACACCACCTCCTTAGCCCCCTGCCTGAACAACACGGGACCGGGAACCTGTCAATCTGAAGCCAGAAGCCCACCTCTTTGGCTCCCTGCCTGCCCCTTATGGACCTGTTACCTCTTAGCTTTCCACCAAATCCCCACCTCCTCGGCTCCCCTGAATGCTTCTGACTGGACAGGGAACCTGTCAGTCTGCAGCCAGAACCCCACACCCTTAGCTCCCTTGCCTGCCCCTGATGGACCGGAACCTGTCCATCTTCATCCAGATCCCGACCTCCTTGGCTCCCCTGGCTGCCCCGTTTGGGACCAGGAGCCTGTCAGCCTGCCGCCAGAATCCCATGTGCTCAGCTCCCCGACCTGCCCCTTCCTTGACCGGGAACCTGTCAGTCTGCAGCCAGAGCCCCACCCTCTATCTCCCCTGCCTGCCCCTCATGGACCTGGAACCTCTCAGCCTGTGGCCAGAACCCCACGTCTTTGGCTTCCCTGCCTGCCCCTAAAGGACCAGGAACCTGTTAGTCTGTAGCCAGAACCAACCTCCTTCACTCCCCTGACTCCCCCTGACTGAACCGGGAACCTGTCAGCCTGTGGCCACAGCCCCACCTTCTTAGGCTCCACTGGGTGGAGTGCCCATGAGTGGACCAGGAACCTCTCTGTCTGCAGCCAGAACCCCAACTCCTGCCTCGCCTGCCTGGCCTTACTCACTTGACCGGGAAACTGTCAGTCTGCAGCCAGGACCCACACCCTCTGCCTTCTTTCCCGGCCCTGACTGGACCTGGAACCTGTCAATTAGCGGCGAGAACCCCATGTCCATAGAATCCCTTGCCTGGCCTTCCTGGAAAGAAACCTCTCTGTCTGCAGCCAGAACCCCACCCACATCATTAGCTCCCCTGCCTGCCCCTGACTGGACAGTGAACCTGTCCGTCTGTGGCCAGAACCCCACCCCCTAGCTTCCCTGCCTAGCCACACTGGTCCAGAAATCTGTCAGTCTGTGCCCAGAACCCCAGCTTCATGGCTCTTCGGCCTGCCCTCAATGGACTGGGAACCTGTCAGTTTGCGGCCAGAACCCCACCCCCCAAGGCTGTCTTGAGTTCCCCAGACCAGACCGGGAACCTGTCAGTCTGTGGCCAAACCTCACCTCCTTAGACTCCGCTGCCTGGCCTTACTGGTATGGGAACTTGTCAGCCTGCAACCAGAACCCCACATACTTAGCTCCCCAGCCTGACCACACTGGACTGAGAATCTGTCAGTCTGCGACCAGTCTGCGACCAGAAACCCATCCCCTTAGCTCCCCTGTCTACCCCTACTGACCCGGAACCTGTTAGTCTGCGGCCACAACCCTACCTCCTCGGCACCCTGCTTGCACCAGACAGAATTGGGAACCTGTCAATTTGCCGCCGGAACTCCACCTCCTTGATTCCCCTGACTGCCCCAGACTGGACTGGGTACCTGGCAGCTCCACTGAGTGCCAATGATGGGACCAGCAAACTCTCAGCCTGTGGCCAGATCCCCTCCACCTTGGATCCCCTGCCTTCCCCTAAAGGACACAGAACCTGTAAGTCTGCGGCTAGAACTTCACCCCCTTAGAGTAGGTCCCCTGCCTGGCCAAACTGGCCCGGGAATCTGTCAGCCTGCAGCCAGAACCCCATGAACTTAGATATCCTGCCTGCACCTGAACGGACCGCGAACCTGTCAGTCTACGGCTACAATCCCACTTCCTTAGGCTCCCCTGCCTGCCTGGGATGGGACCCGGGACCTGTCAGTCTGCAGCAAGAAGCCCACCCATTTAGCTCCACTGAGTGCCCCTAAGGGACCATGATCCTGTCACTCTGCAGCCAGAGCCTCACCTCTCTGGCTCCCCCGACTGCCCCTGACACTACTGGGAACCTGCTAGTCTGTGGCCAAACCCCGTGTCCTACGCTCCCTGCTGGCCTGGATGGGACCAGGAACCCTTCAGTCTGCCGCATGAACCCCACGTCCTTAAATCCCCTGCATACCGCGGATGGAACCAGGAACCTGTCAGTCTGCATCCAGAACCCCACCCCATTATCTCCTCTTCCTGGACAGACTGCATCAGGAACCTGTGAGTTTGCAGCAAGAATCCCTCCTCCTTAGGCTCCCCTGCCTGCCCCTGGCTGCACAGGGAACATGTCAGTCTGCGGCCAGAACAGCACCTCCTTGGCTCCCTGCCTGCCCCTTATGGACCTGTTACCTCTTAGCTTTCCACCAAATCCCCACATCCTCGGCTCCCCTGAATGCTTCTGACTGGACAGGGAACCTGTCAGTCTGCAGCCAGAACCCCACACCCTCTATCTCCCCTGCCTGCACCTCATGGACCTGGAACCTCTCAGCCTGTGGCCAGAACCCCACGTCTTTGGCTTCCCTGCCTGCCCCTAAAGGACCAGGAACCTGTTAGTCTGTAGCCAGAACCAACCTCCTTCGCTGCCCTGAGTCCCCCTGACTGAACCGGGAACCTGTCAGCCTGTGGCCACAGCCCCACCTTCTTAGGCTCCACTGGGTGGAGTGCCCATGAGTGGACCAGGAACCTCTCTGTCTGCAGCCAGAACCCCAACTCCTGCCTCACCTGCCTGGCCTTACTCACTTGACCGGGAAACTGTCAGTCTGCGGCCAGGACCCACACCCTCTGCCTTCTTTCCCGGCCCTGACTGGACCTGGAACCTGTCAATTAGCGGCGAGAACCCCATGTCCATAGAATCCCTTGCCTGGCCTTCCTGGAAAGAAACCTCTCTGTCTGCAGCCAGAACCCCACCCACATCATTAGCTCCCCTGCCACATCATTAGCCTGCCCCTGACTGGACAGTGAACCTGTCGGTCTGTGGCCAGAACCCCACCCCCTAGCTTCCCTGCCTAGCCACACTGGTCCGGAAATCTGTCAGTCTGTGCCCAGAACCCCAGCTGCATGGCTCTTCGGCCTGCCCTCAATGGACTGGGAACCTGTCAGTTTGCGGCCAGAACCCCACCCCCCAAGGCTGTCTTGAGTTCCCCAGACCAGACCGGGAACCTGTCAGTCTGTGGCCAAACCTCACCTCCTTAGACTCCGCTGCCTGGCCTTACTGGTATGGGAACTTGTCAGCCTGCAACCAGAACCCCACATACTTAGCTCCCCAGCCTGACCACACTGGACTGAGAATCTGTCAGTCTGCGACCAGTCTGCGACCAGAAACCCATCCCCTTAGCTCCCCTGTCTACCCCTACTGACCCGGAACCTGTTAGTCTGCGGCCACAACCCTACCTCCTCGGCACCCTGCTTGCACCAGACAGAATTGGGAACCTGTCAATTTGCCGCCGGAACTCCACCTCCTTGATTCCCCTGACTGCCCCAGACTGGACTGGGTACCTGGCAGCTCCACTGAGTGCCAATGATGGGACCAGCAAACTCTCAGCCTGTGGCCAGATCCCCTCCACCTTGGATCCCCTGCCTTCCCCTAAAGGACACAGAACCTGTAAGTCTGCGGCTAGAACTTCACCCCCTTAGAGTAGGTCCCCTGCCTGGCCAAACTGGCCCGGGAATCTGTCAGCCTGCAGCCAGAACCCCATGAACTTAGATATCCTGCCTGCACCTGAACGGACCGCGAACCTGTCAGTCTACGGCTACAATCCCACTTCCTTAGGCTCCCCTGCCTGCCTGGGATGGGACCCGGGACCTGTCAGTCTGCAGCAAGAAGCCCACCCATTTAGCTCCACTGAGTGCCCCTAAGGGACCATGATCCTGTCACTCTGCAGCCAGAGCCTCACCTCTCTGGCTCCCCCGACTGCCCCTGACACTACTGGGAACCTGCTAGTCTGTGGCCAAACCCCGTGTCCTACGCTCCCTGCTGGCCTGGATGGGACCAGGAACCCTTCAGTCTGCCGCATGAACCCCACGTCCTTAAATCCCCTGCATACCGCGGATGGAACCAGGAACCTGTCAGTCTGCATCCAGAACCCCACCCCATTATCTCCTCTTCCTGGACAGACTGCATCAGGAACCTGTGAGTTTGCAGCAAGAATCCCTCCTCCTTAGGCTCCCCTGCCTGCCCCTGGCTGCACAGGGAATATGTCAGTCTGCGGCCAGAACAGCACCTCCTTGGCTCCCTGCCTGCCCCTGCCTGGCCCAGGAACCTCTCAGTCTGCGACCAGAACCCTACCACCTTAGCTCTCCTGCCTGCCCCTAATGGGCCCAGAACCTGTACCTCTGTGGCCAGAACCCCACCTCCCTGGCTCCCCTGAAGGATCCTCACTGGACCGGGAAACTGGCAGTCTGTGGCCAGAACCCCACGTCCTTAGCTGCCCTGCTTGCCCATGATGGCACCGGGAACCAGTCAGTATGTGGCCAGAACCGCACCTTTGGAGGTCGCCCTAGTGACCCTCAGAGGAACAGTATCCTTTCAGTCTGCAGCCAGAACCCCACCTTCTTGACTCCCCTGCCTATCGAAAGGACCCGGAACCAGTCAGTCTATGGCCAGACCCACCGCATGAGCTCCCCTGCCTGGATAATTGCACCGGAAACACTCTGTGGCCAAAACCCCACCTAGTTTTGGGACCCTGCCTACCCCTGATGGGACTGGGCACCTGTCAGTCTGCGGCAGGAATCCCATGTCCTTAGCTCCCCTGCCTGCCCCTGAGGGGACCAGCATCCTGGCAGTCTGCGGCCAGAATCACACCTCCTTGGCTCCTCTGCCGGCCCCTGAGGGGACCAGGAACCTGTCAGGCTGTGTCCAGAACCCCACCTCCTTGGTTCCCCGGCCTGGCCATACTGGACCAAGAACCTGTCAGTCTGTGCCCAGAAACCCACCTGCATAGGTCCCGTGCCTGCCCCGGATGGGACCAGGAACCTGCTAGTCTGTGATGAGAATCCCACCATTTAGCTCTCCTGACTACCCCTGACAGGACCAGGAACCAGTCAGTTTGCAGCTAGAACATCAAACCCTTCGGCTCCACTAAGTGCATCTGACTGTGCCTGGAACAGGTACTGTCAATCAGCACCCAGAACACCACCTCCTTACCCCCTGCCAATCTGAAGCCAGAAGCCCACCTCTTTGGCTCCCTGCCTGCCCCTTATGGACCTGTTACCTCTTAGCTTTCCACCAAATCCCCACATCCTCGGCTCCCCTGAATGCTTCTGACTGGACAGGGAACCTGTCAGTCTGCAGCCAGAACCCCACACCCTCTATCTCCCCTGCCTGCACCTCATGGACCTGGAACCTCTCAGCCTGTGGCCAGAACCCCACGTCTTTGGCTTCCCTGCCTGCCCCTAAAGGACCAGGAACCTGTTAGTCTGTAGCCAGAACCAACCTCCTTCGCTGCCCTGAGTCCCCCTGACTGAACCGGGAACCTGTCAGCCTGTGGCCACAGCCCCACCTTCTTAGGCTCCACTGGGTGGAGTGCCCATGAGTGGACCAGGAACCTCTCTGTCTGCAGCCAGAACCCCAACTCCTGCCTCACCTGCCTGGCCTTACTCACTTGACCGGGAAACTGTCAGTCTGCGGCCAGGACCCACACCCTCTGCCTTCTTTCCCGGCCCTGACTGGACCTGGAACCTGTCAATTAGCGGCGAGAACCCCATGTCCATAGAATCCCTTGCCTGGCCTTCCTGGAAAGAAACCTCTCTGTCTGCAGCCAGAACCCCACCCACATCATTAGCTCCCCTGCCACATCATTAGCCTGCCCCTGACTGGACAGTGAACCTGTCGGTCTGTGGCCAGAACCCCACCCCCTAGCTTCCCTGCCTAGCCACACTGGTCCGGAAATCTGTCAGTCTGTGCCCAGAACCCCAGCTGCATGGCTCTTCGGCCTGCCCTCAATGGACTGGGAACCTGTCAGTTTGCGGCCAGAACCCCACCCCTCAAGGCTGCCTTGAATTCCCCAGACAGTACCGGGAACCTGTCAGTCTGCGGCCAAACCTCACCTCCTTAGACTCTGCTGCCTGGCCTTACTGTTTTGGGAAATTGTCAGCCTGCAGCCAGAACCCCACATACTTAGCTCCCCAGCCTGACCACACTGGACTGAGAATCTGTCAGTCTGCGACCAGTCTGCGACCAGAAACCCATCCCCTTAGCTCCCCTGTCTACCCCTACTGACCCGGAACCTGTTAGTCTGCGGCCACAACCCTACCTCCTCAGCTCCCCTGCTTGCACCAGACAGAATCGGGAACCTGTCAATTTGCCACTGGAACTCCACCTCCTTGGCTCCCAACTCCCCCTGAGGGGACCAGGAACCTGTCAGGCTGTGTCCAGAACCCCACCTCCTTGGTTCCCCGGCCTGGCCATACTGGACCAAAAACCTGTCAGTCTGTGCCCAGAAACCCACCTGCATAGGTTCCCGTGCCTGCCCCGGATGGGACCAGGAACCTGCTAGTCTGTGATGAGAATCCCACCATTTAGCTCTCCTGACTACCCCTGACAGGACCAGGAACCAGTCAGTTTGCAGCTAGAACATCAACCCCTTCAGCTCCACTAAGTGCATCTGACTGTGCCGGGAACAGGTACTGTCAATCAGCACCCAGAACACCACCTCCTTAGCCCCCTGCCTGAACAACACGGGACCGGGAACCTGTCAATCTGAAGCCAGAAGCCCACCTCTTTGGCTCCCTGCCTGCCCCTTATGGACCTGTTACCTCTTAGCTTTCCACCAAATCCCCACCTCCTCGGCTCCCCTGAATGCTTCTGACTGGACAGGGAACCTGTCAGTCTGCAGCCAGAACCCCACACCCTTAGCTCCCTTGTCTGCCCCTGATGGACCGGAACCTGTCCGTCTTCATCCAGATCTCCACCTCCTTGGCTCCCCTGGCTGCCCTGTTTGGGACCAGGAGCCTGTCAGCCTGCCGCCAGAATCCCATGTGCTCAGCTCCCCGACCTGCCCCTTCCTTGACCGGGAACCTGTCAGTCTGCAGCCAGAGCCCCACCCTCTATCTCCCCTGCCTGCCCCTCATGGACCTGGAACCTCTCAGCCTGTGGCCAGAACCCCACGTCTTTGGCTTCCCTGCCTGCCCCTAAAGGACCAGGAACCTGTTAGTCTGTAGCCAGAACCAACCTCCTTCGCTCCCCTGACTCCCCCTGACTGAACCGGGAACCTGTCAGCCTGTGACCACAGCCCCACCTTCTTAGGCTCCACTGGGTGGAGTGCCCATGAGTGGACCAGGAACCTCTCTGTCTACAGCCAGAACCCCACCTTCTGCCTCACCTGCTTGGCCTTACTCACTTGACCGGGAAACTGTCAGTCTGCAGCCAGGACCCACACCCTCTGCCTTCTTTCCCGGCCCTGACTGGACCTGGAACCTGTCAATTAGTGGCGAGAACCCCATGTCCGTAGAATCCCTTGCCTGGCCTTCCTGGAAAGAAACCTCTCTGTCTGCAGCCAGAACCCCACCTCCTGCCTCACCTGCCTGGCCTTACTCAGTTGATGGGGAAACTCTTGAGTATGTTCTCAGGACCACACCCCCTTAGCTCACCTGCCAGCCCCTGATGGACCTGGAACCTGTCAGTCTGCTTCCATAACCATACTTCCTTGGTCTTCTTAGGACCCCTGTCTGGACTGCGAACTTGTCTATCTGCTGCCAGAACTGCACCTCTTGGCTCTCCTGTAGCCCCTGAAGGCACCAGTAACCTGTTAGTTTCCCAGCCATGGAGTGCAGTGAAGGATATTTGGACCCTGCACCCCAATGGGAGACCAGGAGAAGCACCTGGCTCCTGGCTTCGGATCGGCGAGATGCTCCGGGTGTGGTGGCTATTGGAGGATGAACCAACGGCAAAGGAAGAGCTTTCTCTCTGTCTCTGTCTCTCCCTGTCCACTCTGCCTTTCAAAAAAAGAAAAAGAAAAAAAAAGGAAAGGAAGAGGAAAAAAATAGATAGCTTTACTTACAGGGATATTCTCCCAAACTCCTTTTATGAGGCCAGCATCACCTAAATCTAAAACCAGAAAAAGATACAACAAGGAAAGACAATTATAGAGGAATGTCTGATGGATATAGATGCAAAAGTCCTCAACAAAAGATGATATAATTTAATCCAACAATAGATCAGCTAGAATGTGCATCTGGAGCAAGTCAAGTTTATTCCTGGTATGCAGGAATCATTCAACTTATGAAAATTTAGTAAAGAATGTAGCTAGTAAGAAGGGGAAAAGTTCTAATCTAGGCATTTTATCCATTTTATTAAACCAAAATATTTGCTGTGAACAAGAATTTGCAGCATGTGTATTGTGTAAACTATCTGTGAATATTTTATTTTAACTTGTTTTGTTTTGCAGGGAGGAAAGTCAACATTGGGCAGAATGTCATATTTGCAGTGCTAAGAGACACAAGTCCTCTTATGATGTCACAGTAACTCAGGATGGGGACCATGGTGATGGTTGACATCAGCTAGTCTTGTGTGGGCTACTAAAGCAACATTTAGGCCTCAGTTCTCAAAACCAGGCAGAAGCCAAAGAAGTTTATTTGCGATGGCCCAGGTTCCCTCAGAAGTTCAAGATGTCTCTCCTCAGAGTGGAACAACTGACTCAGAAAACACCGCTGAAGCTCCAGGCTGGTATCCCACAATCGATAATGACTTGGATTTAAGGTCTGTAGTTGAGGAAAATGCCTTTCAAGCTTTGTCTGAAGGACCCTTGATAAAAAGACCACGCTATACACTTTGTAACTCTGATACCCCAGAAGGGAATGATTTTGTTTCTCTGACCTTTCCTGTAAAACTTTGGAAGATAGTTGAAAGTGATCAATTTAAGTCAATTTGGTGGGACGAAAATGGGACTTCTATTGTGATAAATGAAGAATACTTTAAGAAAGAAGTGTTGGAAAGAAAGACTCCTTTTAAGATATTTGAAACAGACAGCATGAAAAGCTTAGTTCGGCAGCTCAACCTTTATGGATTTAGAAAAATACGACAGGATTTCCAAAGATCGGCATCCCTGACTGACTTTCTGGAAGAAGAAAACAGCATACCCGTTTTTAGCAAGGTATTTAACATATTCACTTACACCTAATGTAGGCATCACAACTAAGTTTAGTTTGTACCTCACTTAATATGTTTATTTATGGAGTAAGACACAAAGTTTAAAATTGGCTGGATTAACATTAAATTTTTGTGAGAAGAAAGTTTAGGATTCAAAAATATAAGCAGTGTTACTAGTTATTTTGAATCTTATCAATGAGCTCCACACAAAGAAATTAAGGCTAGTTTAGTGGAACGGTTATCATATTTAAATGTTTACTAACTTTTACATTTAGGAATAATCAAGCTTTATTTCTTGTAATTATGTTGAACCTGATGTTTTAGATTTTATAATTTTATCTATTCATTTATACATAGATTTCATATATTCATATATATTAATTTGTGACTCTCTTGGTTTGAAGTATCACTAAATGCTTTCTCCTTTGGTTTCAGTTACAGTTCTATCAGAATCCAAATTTTAAGCGAGGCTGTCCCCAACTTCTAGTAAGAATGAAGCGCAGAGTTGGGATTCAACATGCATCACCACTATCTGCTTCTTTAGTTCACGATCTTGACAAGACGTACCTCAGTGCAGGCGAGTATGTGCAGTCTCAAAATTCTAGTTCATCTACACAAACTAATGGAGAACGTTTACTTTCAACTTCTACAAATTTAAGTGCGCCTCCTACTAGCCATAGAATTGCTAATTCAAATGATCCAATGACAAGGAATATTTTGACTCCTCCATCAACTTCCATTGCACCATCAGTACAATTTGTAACAAATCAACATGCTCTTTTAAATCAAATGACCACTTCTCATAGGCATTCATGTAGTACCTACACTCAAGCACATGGCCATATCCTGAACATTGTGACAACTACAACTTCTATTTCCCAATTTCAAATATTGTCTCCTGTGCAGAATAATTATTTTGGACTAATGGCAAACCGTCCTGCTTTTGCACCTAGACATCCTTCTTTACCAACACTTGTGGGTCCATTTTCTAGCACGCTAACAGCAAGTAATCCATGGTTCACTATGCCAATGATAGCTAGTAGAACTGCTGCTGCTCCGTCAATGTCAACTAATCAACCATCCTCAATATACCAATATCCTAATTACAACTGACCTTCTACTAAATGAAAATTAGACACGGAAAGGTGTTATGTTCATCAGTTCTGAAAAAAATGCCTGGAATTCTATTACTTGAACAATAAAATGACAATGATCAATCAACTTAATGGTTTTTTTCTTTTCAAAATATAGTTTTATAGTACATATTTTATGTTGGGAGGCTAGTCTGCTATTAGTTGTATAGTTTATGAAGTTCTAGTCATTTGATATGAAACTTGACATTTAATATTTCAAAGTTAACTTTATTTCATTTTATATTTTATAAAGAAATGTATTAATACATTGGATTCTCAGGGTCAAAGCAAATGCATAATAATTACTAGAATACAATTCAATTCTATTTTCTTTTTTTTTTGAAGTTAGTCTTTTTTTAAACTTTTATTTAATGAATATAAATTTCCAGTGTACAGCTTATGGATTACAATGTCTTCCTCCCCCATAACTTCCCTCCCACCCACAACCCTCCCCTCTCCCGCTCCCTCTCCCCTTCCATTCACATCAGGATTCATTTTCAATTCTCTTTATATACAGAAGATCAATTTAGTATATGGTGGGCCAAACTCTATTTTTTGGAAAAATGGTTAAGAAAATTTGAACACTAAAATGTTTTCTCTACTTCTGTTTTTGTTTATTCCTTTCTTTTCCGTGCAATAATAATTGATAAAAAGAATGAAAAACATTAAAAGAACTGAAGTAGTAAAATGTTTAGGAATCCTTATTTATGATTCTTTATAATATAAATATTTAAAAGCTTACTACTTCAGGACACACACTGTGGCATAATGGGTTAACACATGGCCTACCGTGCTGCCATCCCATTTGGGCGCTGGTTCAAGACCCCACTTCTCCACTTCTGATCCAGCTCTCTGCTATGGTCTGGGAAAGCAGTAGAAGATGGCCCAAGTGCTTGGGACCCTGCACTCGCGTGGGAGACTCAGAAGAAGCTTCTGGCTCCTGGCTTTGGATCAGCACAGCTCCTGATAATGCAGCCATCTGGGGAGTGAATCAGCGGATGGAAGACCTCTCTCCCTGTCTGTACCTCTCTCTGTAACTCTGTCTTTCAAATAAATGAAACAAATCTTTTAAAAAAGTACTTAAGAATACTGTATAATGGTACATCCATCCACAGGATCTTGAGGAAAGTCAGAAGTTACCCCAAAATAACAGGAAGTCATCAGAGTGAGATTTAAGACCAGGATTACATTCTCAAAACATTAAAAATATATTACTAGAAAGTGATAACAATATTAATTATGACATTTAAGCATTTCTGAGTTACAAGAACTATTAAAGTAAGTACTATTCAAGATTTATCTTTTAGGGAAACTTCTTATTTTAACTTTTATTAGAGAATATAAATTTCCAAAGTACAGCTTATGGATTACAATGCCTTTTTCCCCTCCCGTAACTTCCCTCCCACCCACAACCCTCTCCTCTCTCGCTACCTCTCCCCTTACATTCACATGAAGATTCATTTTCAATTCTCTTATATACAGAAGATCAATTTAGCATATATTAAGTAAAACTTTCAACAGTTTGCACCCACACAGAAACACAAAGTGTAAAATACTGCTTGAGGACTAGTTATAGCATTAAACCACAATGTACAGCACATTAAGGACAGAGATCCTACGTGGGGAGTAAGTGCACAGTGACTCCTGTTGTTGACTTAACAAATTGACACTCTTGTTTATGGCATCAGTAATCACCCTAGGCTCTTGTCATGAGTTGCCAAGGCTATAGAAGCCTTTAGGGTTCGCCGACTTCGATCTTATTTAGACAAGGTCATAGTCAAAGTGGAAGTTCTGTCCTCCCTTCAGAGAAAGGTACCTCCTTCTTTGATGACCTGTTAATTCCACTGGGATCTCACTCACAGAGATCTTTCATTTCGGTCATTTTTTTTTTTTGCCAGAGTGTTTTGGCTTTCCATGCCTGAAATATTCTCATGGGCTCTTCAGCCAGATCCGAATGCCTTAAGGGCTGATTCTGAGGCAGAGTGCTGTTTAGGACATCTGCCCTTCTATGAGTCTGCTGTGTATCCTGCTTCCCATAAATTCCCATAAAAGAATAAAAAAGGGATTTTCCTCTCCCTTTTTTATTCTATCAGTTAGTATTTTCAGACACTAGTCCTGTTTATTTGATCCCTTTGACTCTTAGTCCTATCACTATGATCAATTGTGAACAGAAATTGATCGCTTGGACTTGTGAGATGGCATTGGTACATGCCACCTTGACGGGATTGAACTGGAATCCCCTGGCACGTTTCTAACTCTACCATTTGGAGCAAGTCCGATTGAGCATGTCCCACATTGTATATCTCCTCCCTCTTATATTCCCACTCTTATATTTAACAGGGATCACTTTTCAGTTAAGTTTCACCACTTAAGAATCATTGAGTATTAATTACAGAGTTCAACCAATAGTATTAAGCAGGACCAAAAAATACTATGAGGTATAAAGTATTAAGTTTTCATCAACAGTCAGGGCAAGGGCTGATCAAGTCACCGTTTCTCATAGTGTCCATTTCACTTCAACAGGTTTCCTTTTTGGTGCTCGGTTAGTTGTTACCGATCAGGGAGAACATATGATATTGTCCCTTTGGGACTGGCTTATTTCACTCAGCATGATGTTTTCCAGATTCGTCCATTTTGTTGCAAATGACCAGATTTCATTGTTGTTGACTGCTGTATAGTATTCTATAGAGTACATATTTCACAGTTTCTTTATCCAGTCCACTGGTGATGAGCTTTTGGGTTGGTCCCAGGTCTTAGCTATTGTGAACTGAGCTACAGTAAGCAATAAGGTACAGGCAGCTTTTTGGTTTGCCAATTTAATTTCCTTTGGGTAAATTCCAAGGAGTGGGATGGCTGGGTTGTATGGTAGGGTTATATTCAGGTTTCTGAGGAATCTCCAGACTGACTTCCATAGTGACTTAACCAGTTTGCATTCCCACCAAGAGTGGCTTAGTGTCCCTTTCTCCCCACATCCTCGCCAGCATCTGTTGTTGGTAGATTTCTGAATGTGAGCCATTCTCACCGGGGTGAGGTGAAACCTCATTGTGGTTTTGATTTGCATTTCCCTGATTGCTGGTGTCTTGAACATTCTTTCATGTGCCTGTTAGCCATCTGGATTTCCTCTCTTGAAAATGTGTATTGAGGTCCTTGGCCCATCTCTTCAGTGGGTTGTTTGTTTTGTTGTTGTGGAGTTTCTTGATCTCTTTGTAGATTCTGGTTACTAATCCTTTATCTGTTGCATAGCTTGCAAATATTTTTTCCCATTCTGTCAGTTGCCTCTTCACTTTCCTGACTGTGTCTTTTGCAGTACAGGAACTTCTCAATCTGATACAATCCCAAATGTTAATTTTGGCTTTTGACTGCCTGTTCTGCTGGAGTATTTTCCAAGAAGTCTTTGCCAGTGCCAATATCTTGCAGGGTTTCTCCAGTGTTCTCTAATAATTTGATGGTGTCGGGTCGTGGAGTTAGGTCTTTAATCCATGTTGATTGGTTTTTTGTGTAAGGTGTAAGGTAAGGGTCTTGCTTCATGCTTCTGCACGTGGAAATCCAGTTTTCCCAGCACCATTTGTTGAATAGACTGTCCTTGCTCCAGGAATTCTTTTTAGCTCCTTGATCTACTATGAGTTGGCTGTAGATGTTTGGGTTGATTTCTGGTGTTTCTATTCTGTTCCCTTGGTCTATCCTTCTGTTTCTGTACCAGTGCCATGCTGTTTTGATAACAACTGCCCTGTAGTATGTCCTGAAATCTGGTATTGTGATGCTTCCAGCTTTGTTTTTATTGTACAAGATTGTTTTTGCTATTTGAGGTATACTGCATCTCAATATGAATTTCAGCATCATTTTTTCCAGATCTGAGAAGAATGTCTTCGGTACCTTGATTGGTATCACATTGAATCTGTAAATTGCTTTTGGGAGAATGTCCATTTTGATGATATTGACTCTTCCAATCCATGAGCATGGAAGGTTTTTCCATTTTTTGGTATCCTCTTCTATTTCTTTCTTTAAGGTTTTGTAATTCTCATTGTACAGAGATTTCACGTCCTTGGTTAAGTTTATTCCAAGGTATTTGATTGTTTTTGTGGCTATTGTGAATGGGATTGATCTTAGAAGTTCTTCCTCAGCCATGGCATTGCCTGCGTATACAAAGGCTGTTGATTTTTGTGCATTGACTTTATATCCTGCTACTTTGCCAAACTCTTCTATGAGTTCCAGTAGTCTCTTAGTAGAGTTCTTTGGATCCCTTTAATAAAGAATCATATTGTCTGCAGAGAGGGATAGTTTGCCTTCTTCCTTCCCAATTTGTATCCCTTTAATTTCTTTTTCTTGCCTAATGGCTCTGGCTGAAACTTTCAGAACTATATTGAATAGCAGTGGTGAGAGTGGGCATCCCTGTCTGGTACCAGATCTCAGTGGAAATGCTTCCAACTTTTCCCCATTCGATAGGATGCTGGCCTTGGGCTTTTCATAAATTGCTTTGGTTGTATTGAGGAGTGTTCCTTCTATACCCAATTTGCTTAGAATTTTCATCATGAACGGGCGTTGAATTTTATCAAATGTTTTCTCTGTGTCTATTGAGATAGATATTGGGTTTTCTTGTGCAGTTTGTTAATGTGGTGTATCATGTAGGTTGATTTGTGAACATTGAACCATCCCTGCATACCGGGGATAAATCCCACTTGGTCTAGGTGGATGATTTTTCTGATGTGTTGTTGTATTCTGTTGGTGAGAATTTTATTGGGGATTTTTGCGTCTATGTTCATCAGGGACATTTGTCTGTAATTTTCTTTCAGTGCTGCATCTTTCTCTGGCTTAGGAATTAAGGTGATTGATGCTGGCTTCATAGAAAGTATTTGGGAGGCTTCCCTCTTTTTCAATTGTTCTGAATAGTTTGAGAGGAATTGGAGTTAGTTCTTCTTTAAATGTCTGGTAGAATTCAGCAGTGAATCCATCTGGTCCTGGGCTTTTGTTTGTTGGGAGGGCCTTTATGACTGTTTCAATTTCTTTCTCTGTTACGTGTCTATTTAGGCTTTCTATGTCTTCCTGGTTCAATTTAGGTAGATTGCATGTGTCCAGGAATCTCTCCATTTCTGATAGATTTCACTGTTTGCTGGCATGCAAGTCCTTGTTGTAATTTCTGATGGTTCCTTTTATTTCTGTGGTGTCTGTTGTTACATTTTTTTTCATCTCTGATTTTATTGATTTGGGTCTTTTCTCTTTTTTTTTTTTAGTTAGTTGGACCAATGGTGTGTCAATTTTATTCACTTTTTCAAAAAACCAGCTCCACGTTTGGCTGATTTTTTGTAGTTTTGTTTGGATTCAATCCTGTTGATTTCTTCTCTGATTTTAATTATTTCTCTTCTCCTACTAGATTTGGGTCTGATTTGCTGCAGTTTTTGTAGATCCTTGAGATCCGTTGAAAGCTCATCTATTTGGTGCCTTTCCAATTTCTTGATGTAGGCACCTATTGATACAAACTTTCCTCTCAACACGGCTTTTGCCGTAGCCCATAAGTTTTGGTATGCTGTGCTGTTATCCTCATTTACTTCCAGAAAGTTTTTGATTTCTCTTGATTTCTTCTATGACCCAGTGTTCATTCAGGAGCATGTTGTTCAGTCTCCATGTGTTTGCATACTCTCTAGGGATTCCCGAGTTGCTAATTTCCACCTTCATTCTTCTATGGTCTGAGAAGCTGCATGGTATGATTCTAATTCTTTTGAATTTGCTGAGACTTGTTTTATGGCCTAGTATGTGGTCAGATCTAGAGAAGGTTCCATGCACTGGTGAGAAGAATGTAAATTCTTTAAATGTAAGATTGAAAGTTGTGTAGATATCTGTTAGATCCATGTGGGCAATAGTGTTGGTTAAATCTGCTGTTTCCTTGTTGATCTTCTGTCCGGTTGATCTATCTATTTCTGAGAGTGGAGTACTGAAGTCTCCCAGTACTATTGTATTGGAGTCTAAGCCTATCTTTAAGTCCCTTAACATATCTTTTAAATAAGCCAGTGCCCAGTAATTAGGTGCCTATACATTGATAACCATTACATCTTTCTGCTGAACTGATCCATTAATCATTGTATAGTGCCCCTCTCTGTCTCTCTTAACAGTTTTTGTGGTAAAGTTTATTTTGTCTGATATTAAGATGGCTACACCTGCTTTTGTTTGGTTTCTGTTGGCATGGAATATTTTTCTCCAACCTTTCGCTTTCAGTCTGCATGCATCTTTCTTGGAAAGATGTGTTTCTCGTAAGCAGCAAATAGATGGGTTTTGTTCCTTAATCCATTCAGCCAGACCATATCTTTTATTTATTTATTTATTTATTTATTTATTTGACAGGCAGAGTGGACAGTGAGAGAGAGAGACAGAGAGAAAGGTCTTCCTTTGCCGTTGGTTCACCCTCCAATGGCCGGGGCCAGCGTGCTGCGGCCGGCGCACCGCGCTGATCCAAAGGCAGGAGCCAGGTGCTTCTCCTGGTCTCCCATGGGGTGCAGGGCCCAAGCACTTGGGCCATCCTCCACTGCACTCCCGGGCCACAGCAGAGAGCTAGCCAGGGTGAGGGGCAATCGGGACAGAACCCGGTGCCTCGACCTGGACTAGAACCCAGTGTGCTGGCGCCACAAGGCGGAGGATTTAGCCTATTGAGCCATGGCGCCAGCCAGTCTGTATCTTTTCACTGCAGAGTTGAGACCATTAATGTTCAGTGTGACTATTAATAAGTAGTAACTTTGCCCTGCCGTTTTCCCAAAGACATTTTCTAGTATATGCTATGAGCTTCTCGTGGTCTTTTACTGGGAGTTTTTCTTCCTTTACCTTCTTTCATATCGGTGACTGTGTTTCTGTGTTTCTGTGTGTAACACATCTTTAAGCATTTTTTTTGCAGGGCTGGACGAGTGGCGACAAATTCTTTCAGTTTCTGTTTGCTGTGAAAGGTCTTTTTCACCTTCATTCACAAATGAGAGCTTTGCAGGATATAATATTCTGGGCTGGCAGTTTTTCTCTCTTAGTACCTGGGCTATGTCTCGCCATTCCCTTCTAGCTTGTAGGGTTTCTGATGAGAAGTCAACTGTGAGTCTAATTGGAGATCCTCTGAGAGTAATCTGACATTTCTCTCTTGCACATTTTAGGATCTTTTCTTTATGTTTCACTGTGGTGAGTTTGATTACAACGTGTCGTGGTGAGGATCTCTTTTGGTCATGTTAATTAGGGGTTCTATGAGCTTCCTGTACTAGGATGTCTCTGTCCTTCTCCAAACCCGGGAAGTTCTCTGCTGGTACCTCACTAAAAAGGCCTTCTAATCCTTTCTCCCTCTCCATGCCTTCAGGAACTCCTAGAACCCGAATGTTGGGTTTTTTAATAGTATCCTGTGGATTCCCAACAATATTTTTTAGATTTCTAGTTTCCTCTTCTTTTCTTTGGTTTGACTGTATACTTTCCTGTGCTCTGTCTTCTAAGTCTGATATTCTCTCTTCTGCTTCACCCATTCTGTTTTTAAGGCTCTCTAATGTGTTTGTCATTTGATCTGTTGAATTCTTCATTTCATTATGATTTCTTGTCACTATCACCGTATCATGTTCTACTAGTTGTTTCGTTTCATTTTGATTCCTCCTTCATATTTCATTTTCATGAGAGAGATTTTGTTTCCTGTCCAGTAAGGATTACTATAGGTCAAGAATTTGTTTTTGAGACCTTCTTAATGTTCTTATCAACTTTTTGAGATCAGCTTCTTGCATTTCCTCTATCTCTTCATCTTCATAATCTTGAATTGGGGTGTCTTGTTCATTTGGGGGCGTCATAGTGTCTTCCTTGTTCTTGTTACCTCGGTTTCTGCATTTCTTTGGCATTGTGGAGATATTCTTTGGTTTCTTCGCTGTGATGTTTTTTTCTCGTTATACTATGACTCTAGATTACGTGGACTGTCTGCTTTCAATGGATCCTTAGAAGCTTGTGATGGGTGTGGCCAGAGAGCTCCGTGTGGTTCTTCAGGGTTAAGGGTGTGCCAAAGGTGACTCACCCAGGTTGTTCTCTCTCTCTCTCTCCCCCTCTCTCTCTTTTTCCCTCTCCCTCTTTTTAACTCAGAAGGGAAGTAATTCTGCACAGCTGAGCGGAATTGAAGGTAGTCAATGTATGAAATCTGGCCCCTGTAGGTATAATATTCGTCTGCTCTGCCCCAAGGACCACACAAAGGGTCTATGCAGTCCTCAGTATGGTCTCAAATTTCTCTGCAGTCTCCCACGGGGTTGCCAAGGTTACCGAGTTTGTGTTCTCTGTGAGTTCTCTCCCACACCCTCAGATTTTCACAGTCTCATTTCATTAGTGCTACACCTTCACTAGGTCCTAACTTCCTGCTATTTCTCCCCACCAGAGTCAGGTTTTTCTGCTTGGCTGATGGCTGGTGCTGCATTACGTATGTCCAAAATGGTGCCTGCTCTTTGTCTTGCTTGCCTTTGTAAGCTGAGTGGAGAGAGAGGCTCATGTCCATGCCGGTCCCTTTTATTTATTTATTTTTTCTCTCCTCCAGTCAGCCTGGTGAACTTTCCCCAGCAGGGCTTCAAGCCTCATTCCCTCTAGGCTCTTTCTGCCATTTCCCCACCAATGTCTCAGGCTACTGAGGTTTTGCCTCACTTCCCCTTCCAGCGCTGGTGCATAGACTCTGCGGCTGGGCTCCCGAGCCATGCGCATCCTTGCTTTCCCCGTAGGTCCTCCGTGTCACATCCACTAGATCCGGAATAGTTTCCTCTGCAATTTTTTTCCCTAGCCTTTCCCTGAAACTACAGTAATTGCACTTTTATTAAACTATCTTTTCCCGGACTGTCAGTGCACGCCCTCACTATTCTGCCATCTTGGTTCCACCGAGATTTCTTCGGGAAACTTCTAAGACCTGATGTGAAATGGATGAGGCAAAGATTGGAAATGAGATGAAACAAGATCCATTTATAGAAAAAGTTAAAGAACTATAAACACAGAATTACAGATAATGTTGGGAGATTTATCATTCTTCAACTTTTTCAACACAATAAATAATTAAATTAATGTTGCATGTGAGTTACATAACCAACTAATAACTTTGAATTAGTAACTGAAAATGACAACTTATCCTGGGACACTGAAAATTTTAATTTGGTGGGAATGTAAGGAAAGAGATTTAGCATTGTAGAATGTAGGATTGTCACCTACAGAATGTCTGAGGTGTTAATCTTTTCAGAGTATTAAATGTCTTAAAATGCTAGAGAAATTCAAGAATTTTCAATAATAAATTCATGTTTTTGATGACGTGTCCTAATTAAATGTCTTACAAGTAAGCTTTGTGAGGCACATGGTCATTTCAGAAGAAAATGTTTGGTTTGCAAAAATGACTTATGGGATACTAGTTATGTTACTGGAGTTGGAGTACAAGTGAATTTATAAAATTAGCATTTACGTTAAAATTTATGTGATATTATAGATAATATTTGTGATCTTTTTAGTCTTTGGATGGAAAAACTATTAAAGTAGAACAAGCCAACAAACCATCTTTTGAAAGTGTTGGGACACGAAGACCACAACCTCCTAGAAACAGAGGTCCTATAAGAAATATGAAAAATGGAAAGAGAACGAGTGGAGGAACAAGATGGCATCCATCATATGGAGGACACTTGGATAAAGTTTTAAAATATAAGGATACAACCATGGGACTGAAAAGCAGTAAGTTTGAATCTATAGAACATCTATTTTCTTTTTGACCAAAATTATTTATAAATTACTAAATGGTATAGAAATCTAAGAAAGATTAAATAGTGACTGAAATATTATTTTAATATTGTGATTATTTTCAGAAAAGCTTTATAAATTTCATACTAAGTTCAGTTTATTGTAAGTGCTAATTGATTCCAAATTTTCTGGCAGAACTTATGTCTGTTGATCAAATAGACATATAGTTTTATACATTGGGATCAAGAACATTACAGTTTTCTACTTTGGGATCAACAACTCCACATAAAAATTAATTCAGCAGGTTTTGTTTTATTAGGTATACACATGTAACCATCTATGTAAATATAATAATACATGGTCATTTTTATCGAGGGAATTGTGTGTTGGTCTGTTGTGAGGAAATTTGCATCCAGGACTGTAGTTATCAGAGTGATTTTAACTCTGGAAAAGTGAAAACACTTTCACTAATTTTAGAGGCTGAATCATTGAAAATGATACTTTAGCTATTTTCAGAGTTGCCTTATTTTCACAGTCAAGGGAGGGTCGTGAACATTTTAAAAATTACCCATGTGTTAAAAAAACTGTATTATCAGGTTTTATTGTTTTACTTATTTATTATTGCTCTTCAAAAAGAAAGGATTTAATAACCAGCTTTGAATAGAGATTCCAAAATGGCAGAACTGGGAGGGAGCTTGTTGCTCTAGGATAGGGGAGGGTCGTAAAAATAAAAGTGGAGAGAGTGCAATCTCAGGGAACAGCTCGGGCGAAAACTGCAATGGAAATACCGTGCAGTGGATCTATATGGGGGTTATAGACCTGAAGCAGGAAAATGGACACAACACAGGACACCAACAGCCAAGAGCCTCAGCACCATTTTTTGGAGAGTGAGGTGTGACTAGACTGCAGTATCCCGAGCTACTAGCAATAAAGTTGTGGGGAGAGTCTGTGTGAGTCTGGCTTAGAGCCCTTTGGGGAACAGTATACTTGCCAACCTGACTACCCAACAAAAGTACCCTGCAACTAACAGAGAGGGGAGACACCATTTTGAGATGTAGGTAACGGCTGCACCAGCTTGTGTTCACATGTCCACCAACCAGCCCAGAGGAGACATCTGAGTCTGGCTAGAAGGATTGATGTGGACTGGGTGCTCCAGTCTCCCAGCATGTCACAAGTTCTGGGGCTCTGGCAGCCTGGGCCGAACACTGATAGGCAGCTGGCTGTGGGAGCATCCTCGCCTTGCTATGGATGGGATGGACTAACAAAGCAGAGTGGATCCAATGACTGGGAGCCTTGTGTGCTGGGGCAGTGGAAACAGCGTGTCTGTATGGGAGGGTGTAGGGTGTGGCTGAGTTTCTGGGCTGTGGCTGTATGTGGCTCCATATGCTTAGGGCTCCCTGATTGCCGTTGATGGGTCATTCCTGTGGGATCTGTGCTCAATATGAGGACTGTGCTCAATATGAGGTCATTTGGATCTTGTGGCAGCATGGATGACTATTGTGCCCACTGGGCCTAGTGCCTAGGTCTTGGAATAGAGGAGCTGAGTATGAGACTATGCCAACAGAGCTGATTAAACCTCCCCTCTGATTAAAGAAAAAGATTTGGCATGCCCAATATGGATGTCATTTTGGATGCTCCCTTTACCCTGGAGCACAGAACAGAGCTTTCTGGCCACACCCAGCATACTCTCCTGGGCATGCACTGAAAAAGCACACAGAGGCATAGTCCAAAGATAAAAGCCATCAGAAGGAGGAAAAAAACTCAACAAGTATTTCCACAAATGCCTGAACATAAATGCAGCAATTCGAGAAACAAGAATTAGGAAGACAACATGATACCCCAAGGAAACGCTAGCACTTCAGTACTAGAATGAAGATGAAGAGATTAAATGCCAGAAATGGAATTTAAAAGTCAAAGGATTACTCAGATGTAATCAGAAGCAAATCCAAGAATTATATAAATCCATATATGATGTGAATGAAAATTTTCTCATGAAACAGAGATATTAAAGAAAAATCAAAGTGAAATATTAGGAAAGAAGAATTCAATAAGGCATTCAAAATGGCATTAACAATAGGCTCTTAAAAATTTTATATCAGACCAAAAGGAGAAATTAGAAAAATTAAAAAGTGTTGGAGATTTATGGGATGCTCTGAAATAGCCCAACATACAAGTCTTTGGAGTTTTGGAAGGCATGAAAAGGGAATGAATTAGAAGGCATTTTTAAGCCGGCGCCATGGCTTAACAGGCTAATCCTCCGCCTTGCGGCACTGGCACACCAGGTTCTAGTCCCGGTCGGGGCACCGGATTCTGTCCCGGTTGCCCCTCTTCCAGGCCAGCTCTCTGCTGTGGCCAGGGAGTGCAGTGGAGGATGGCCCAAGTGCTTGGGCCCTGCACCCCATGGGAGACCAGGATAAGAACCTGGCTCCTGCCATCGGATCAGCGTGGTGCGCCGGCCGCAGCGCACCAACCGCGGCGACCATTGGAGGCTGAACCAACGGCAAAAGGAAGACCTTTCTCTCTGTCTCTCTCTCTTACTGTTCACTCTGCATGTCAAAAAAAAAGAAGGCATTTTTAGTGAAATAATTACAGAAAACTTCCCAAATTAGGAGAAAGAAATGTCCAGGTAAAGGGAGCACATAGACTCCTACTAGAAATAATCAGAAAGATCTTCAGCATGCCATGTTGTAGTGAACTTTCCAAGTGAAACATAAAGAAAAGACTCTAAAATTTACAAGAGAGAAACACCATATTAGCTTGATGATCTCCAATCAAACTCACAAAACTCACAGCTGACTTATCAGAAAACCTTCAGTCCAGGAGAGCATGGCAAGATATAATCAAGTCTTAAGAGAAAAAAAAACCTGTCAACCTAGAGTACTGTACCCTGAAAAGGTCTTACTTATGAGTGAAGGTGAAATAAAGACTTCCACAACAGAAAGTGGAAAAAAATTGTCACCACCTGCCCAGCCTTAAAAAAACATGCTTGGAGATTTGCTGCACTCAGAAACACAGAAACATGGTCACCACTGTGAAAGAATGTGAAGGCAAAATATTTCCCAGTTAAAGCCCAAAGGAAATCCAAGTTAAACAGTAGGAATCTGCAAAATGGAGGACAAAATTGATACTTACCAATAGGTAACACTGAATTTAAAAGGCCTCAAGTCTCCAGTTAAAAGATATAAGCTGCTGCTGAGTTATAACAGGCAAAGGTGCTACCTGCAGTGCCAGCATTCTATATGGGCACTAGTTCAAGTCCTGGTTGCTCCACTTCCAAGCCAACTGTCTGCTATAGCCTGGAAAAGCAGTAGAAGACTGTCCAAGCCTTTCGGCCCCTGCACCTACTTGGGAGACCCAGAAGAAGCTCCTGGCTCTTGGCTTTGGATCGGCACAGCTTTGCCTGTTGCAGCCATTTGGGATGGATCAGCAGATGGAAGACCTCTCTGTCTGTCTCTCTCTCTGCCTGTACCTCTCTGTAACTCTTTCAAATACTAAATAAAATATTTGCTTGGACCGGCTGAATGGTTAAAAAATAACATTCATCTGTTTGCTGCCTCCAAAGAAGACAGCACATCAACAAAGACACAACAGACTGAAAGAAAGGAAAAGATACTTCATGCTAACAGAAATCAAAAAAGAGCTGGTGTAGCCATCCTAGTATCAGACAAAGTAGGCTTTGACATAAAAGAGAGACAAAGAAGGGCACTATGAAATGACTGATGGATCAATTCAACAGGAGATGTGTCTATAACAAGTGTAATATGCACCCAACTGTAGGGTAAATGGATTTTCCAAGGAAATATTAATGGATTTAAAGAGGCATAGACTGTAATACAGTAGTAATGGGGGACTTCAGTACCCCATTTTCAGCAAAGGATAGAGAAATCAGACAGAAAAATCAGAAACGAAATAGTAGAGTTTGATGACACTACAAACCAAATGGACCTAATGGATATCTTCAGAACTTCTCATCCTACAATTGCAGAATACAGATTCTCACCAGTACAAGGAAATTTCTCTAGGACAGATCATATTCTAGGCCATAAAGCAAGTCTCAGCAAATTCAAAAAAATTGAAGTCTTACCATGCATCTTCTCTGACCAAAACGGAATCAAGCTGGAAGTCAACAACTTGAGAATTTCCAGACCATATGCAAAAATATGGAGACTGAACAACATGTTCATGAATGAACAGTTGGTCAGTGAAGAAATCAAAAGAGAAATCAAAAAAATTTCTGGAAACAAAAGACAACAGCATAACATATCAAAAATTATGGGATATAGCTAAAGTAGTGTTAAGAGGAGGAAAGTTTGTAGCAATTGGTGCCTACATCATGAAAGTGGAAAGGCACCAATAAATGAGCTATCAGTGCATCTCAAGGACCTAGAAAAACAACAGCAAACCAAATCCAAAATTATGAGAGAAGAAATAAGAAATTTTAAAAATAGAAACCAAAACCTACAAAAGATAGCAAATAAAGATCTGTTTTACTGAAAACATAAAAATTGATACACCATTGGCCCACCAGAAAGAGAAGACCCAAATCAATAAAATTAGAAAAGAAAAAGGAAATATAACAGATTACCACAGAAATAAAAACATTAATCAGGAATCACTACAAAGAGCTTCATGCCAACAAATTGGGAAACCTAGAAAGTTGGAGTCCTGCACCAGCCAGTCTAGGGGTTCCCAAAGGTGTGGTAGAATCAGCACAGGAAGAAATGAGAGACAAATGAAATGGACAGCAAGGCTGATGGCATGGCTCCGGCACTTGAGCACCAGACTTTATTTTTATATCATAAGTCACATAATGATTTTCCTTACAATAACAAGTCTGTTATCCATTCTCATGTAGTAACAATTTCTTTGATTTTCAAGGGCATATTCAGAGCATGGGTTAATATCATAGACAGGTGCAAGATAATGGGCTGAGCATGTGAGCCAAGGCCTCAAGTGCTGTCAAGTTATGTAGAAATTGGCTACACAAGCTAGAATATTACCTTCCAAATCTAATCTTTACTGAAGTAGTAGTGTTCAAAGCAGGCCCCTTTTAAAATGTATCCCTTCTTTCACAGTTCTTCCCGTAACTCTTTATTTATTGTACTTATCTAAAGGTTCACTTAGAGCTATTCCTCAGTTTTGACATCCTAACCATATTTGTATTTGTAGCACATATTGAATTAAAGCTTTAATAACATTTATCTTCATTTTAGTGGGAAGTAGACACCAGGAGCCTATTGCCTTTTAATTCTTTTCCACAAACAACTCAACCTTGCATAAAGCATCAACCGCTTCTCCTATACCAACATTCTTCTTGATTAAAATTTTACAAAGCAATGGACATTTTGGGGATTATGAGACCAAGCGCTCTTCCCTAAAATTAGAAATACAGCTATCATTTGCAGGACCACCAGGAAGTCCCAGCTTCTTATATGGAGTGCAATTCCCAACAAACCTAAAACCACCAAGAGGACCTTAGCTGTTGTTCTCATGCCTTGCTGAGACAGACCTTCTGCTGTGACCTTGTCAGCTAGCCGAAAGTGCCTAGGTCTCACCACTAGAAGAAATGTATAGATTCCTGGACATGCACAACCTGACAAAATTGATTCATGAGGATGTAGAAAACCTAAACAGACCACTAACAAAGACAAAAATCCAATCAATAATAAATACCCTCCCAACAAAGAAAAGCTCAGAATAGGTTGGCGTCACTGCTGAATTCTACCAAACATTTAAAGTGGAACTAACTACAATTCTTTTCAAACTATACAAAACAATTGAAAGGGAGCAAATCCTCCCAAACATGAAGCCTACATCATTTTAATTCCAGTAGCTGCAGCAGATAAAGATAGCTGCATACCACTTTCCCTGATGAACACATATACAGAAATGCTCAACAAAATAATAGCCAGTTGAATGCAGCAACACATCATAAATATCATTCATGCAGACCAAGTGGGATTTATCCCCAGAATGCATGGATGGTTCCACATTCACAAATCAATTAACATGGTACGACAAACTTAGAACAAAAAAAAACTCTCAGTAGATCTAGAGAAAGCACCTTAAGCAAGTTGTTTATAGAGGGAACACTCCTCTATGCAAGCAAGGCAATTTATGACAAACCCTGGGCCAGCAGATTTATTGAATGGGGGAAAGTTGGAAGCAACACTGAGATCTGGAACCAGACAAGGGCACCCACTCTCTCTATTGCTGTTCAACATAGGCCTAGAAGTTTTAGCCAGAACTATTAGGAAGGAAAAATGAATGAAAGAGATACAAATTGGGAATGAGGAAGTCAAATTATCCTTATTTACAGACATGATTCAATAAATAAGGAATTCAAAAGACTGCACTCAGAGACTATTGAAAGGCAAAAAACTATTTGGTAAAGTAGCAGGACATACAATTAAATAGCCTTTGTGTACACAGATGATGCCATGGCTGAGAAAGAACTTCTCAGATCAAAACCATTCACAATGGATTCACAATAAATTAAACACCTTGGAATAAGTTTAAACAAGGACATCAAAGATACCTACAATGAAAATTACAAAATATTAAAGAAAGAAATAGAAAAGGACACAAAAAATGGAAACTCTCATGTTCATGGATTGGAAGAATGAACATCATTAAAATATCCATACTACCAAAGCCATTTACAGATTCAGTGTATCCCTGTTAGTGTTTTCAGCCACAACTAAGAATGACAACCAAGACCACACTGAGCCTCAATAAGTTCATTAGGGCAAAGAACTGCCAGGAGCAGCATCAGAGGGAGAGGAGATTGGAGTTCATGTGCAGAGCTGGAGTTTTATAGGGAACTTGTGTCAAGGGATTTCAGAGATAGGTGGGAGGAGAGTTGAAGTGGCCAAACAAAGCAAGGTGGGAGAGGATACTAGATTCCATGAGATGGTGTTCCTGACACAAGGAGTCATCAGGGCTGCCTCATTTATAGCTGTGGCAGTAATAGGGACCTGGAAGCACAGGATCTCTGACTTGTAACTGGGAGCAGTTGCGGGAATGGTGAAGCACAGAAAGTCTCTGAGGCCTGATTTGTAGCTAGGACAGATTATGAGAATGGTGAAGCTCTCTAGGAGTATGTCAGCACTGTTTTTATTTTCTTGATGCCAGGAAAGAGTATGGGAGATATCTTGGCCCTGTGTGGATTTAGGACTCTCACAATCCCAGTCAAGGTGACAAGGGCATTCTTTTCAGACACAGAAAAAAAAAGATGCTGAATTCATTTGGAAACACAAGAAATCTCAAAAAACCAAAGCTGGAGGTATCATATTCCCAGATTTCAAAACATAATAAAGAGCATTTATAATCACAACAGCCTAGTACTGGCATAAAAACAGATGAATAAAACAATTGAATAGAGTAGAAACTCCAGAAGCCAATTCACACATCTACAACCGATTTATCTTTGACAGAGGAGCTAAAATCTATCCCTGGAGTGAGAACAATGTCTTACACAATTGATGTTGGGAAAACTGGATCTCCACATGCTGAAGTATGAAGTCAGACCCCTACCTTACACCTTACACAAAAATACCCTCAAAATGGTTCAAAGACCTCAATCTATGACATAGTACTATGAAAGAACTAGATAACCTTGGGGAAACCCTGAAAGACCCTGGGATGGGCGAAGTTTTCTTGGCAATGACCCCATAAGCACAGAAATACAAAGACAAATTGATAAATGGAATTACTCAAATTGGGAAGCTTCTGCACTGCAAAAGAAACATCCAGCAAAGTGAAGAGGCAACTGACAGAATGGGAGAAGATATTTACAAACTGTGCAGCTGGTAAAGGATTAATATCCAGAATATATAGAGAAATCAATAAAATAAAACAGTCTAGTTATGAAATGGGCAAAGAACTTGAATGTACACCTTTCAATAGAGAAAATCCAGGGGTCAGCACTGTGTGTTAACAGGTAAAGCATCCTGCAGTGCTGGAATCCTATACGGGTGCTGGTTCAAGACCCACTTCTGATCCAGCTCTCTGCTATGGCCTGGGATAGCAGTAGAAGATGGTCGGTCCAAATCCTTGGGCCCCCTTAGGGGACCCAGTGGAATCACCTGGATCCTGACTTTGGATTGCCAAAGCTCTGGATATTGGGGCCATTTAGGGGTGAATCAGCAGCTGGGAGATCTCTGTGTCTCTATGCCTATGCTTCTCTGTAACTCTCTCTGCCTTTCAAATAAATAAATCTTGAAAGAAGAAGAAATCCAAATAGCCAACACACAGAAGAAAAAGTGCTCAGGATCACTGGCCATTAGCAAAATGCAAATCAAAACCACAATGGTGCTTCAACTCACCCGTTACAAAGGCTTTCATTCAAAATCAACAAATAACAAACGTTGATTTAAGGATGTGGGGGAAAAAAGTTGCCCTAATCTACTACTGGTGGGAATATAAAACTGTACAGCCACAGTGGAATCCTCAGAAATCTGAATATAGAACTACCATCTGAATATAGACTTGGCAATTACCCTCTTGGGAATTTACCCAATGGATATGAAATCAGCATATGAAACAGTGATCCATACCCCCATGTTCAATGCAGGTCAGTTCACAGTAGCTAAGATAATGGCATCAAGCCAGATGTCTGTCAACTGAAGACCGGAAAAAGAATTAATGGTTCATGTACACTGTAGAATACTACACAGTGGTAAAATAAAAATGAAATCCTGTTGTTTGCAACAAAATGGATGCAACTGGAAACCATTATACTTAGTAAAATAAGCCAGTCCCAAAAAGATAAGTACCTTATGTTCTCCCTGATCTGTGGTAACTAATAGAATACCTAAAAGTAATATATAGAGGTGAAATTGACACTCTCAGTTGCAATGACTTTCAATAGCTCTTGTCTTCACTGTTAAGGAACAGTTTTTTTCATACTATTTGTTAACCTTATGTGAATAAAGTTAACTGAAAATAGATCTTAGTAAAAAATAAGAGTGGGAATAGGAGAAGGAAGAGGAGGAAGAGCAGGAGTATAGGTGTGAGAGCAGTTCGGTTTGCAGTCATTATGTTCCTATATTTGTATGTATGAAATGCATGAAGTTTGTGTACCTTACATTTAAAAAATGTTATTTTACACTTAAAAGGAATATATTCATTATAAACCAAAAAAAAAACAACAACCAGCATTTATAATCAGATGTATGAAAGACTGAAGATGTTTCATGTGAAATTTCAGTTCCATAGTTTGGGATTTTTTTTCTCTAAGTAAATTGATCTTGAAAATCAACTTCATCACCTTACAGGAGACTATGCATTATTTGATAATAGTAGGGAATTGGAATATATTTAAGAGTGATTCCAGTTAGATAAAGTTTTTACATTTTAATGTTCATTTCTTTAAAACTTAGCAAAGTCCAAATTGATTGATTGTAGGAGTGTTTCATAAATTAACTATAAGAATTGTAAATTAATTGTGAGAATTGTATAATGTTGTATTATTATAAAAGCCAAATTTTTTCTGACACATCATCTTTTGATTTTGTGAATGACCTGGGTTTCTGTTTGGATGTTTTGGTTATATGCTGATCTATTTTGAAAACACGTCCTTTATACCAGGCAAAAGATCAATTATTTTCTTCCTAATATACCAAAACACCTTCACTTTAACTGGATTTTGTTGGTAAGACTTTGCCCTCTTCTTTCACTCTCTTATTCTCTCCCAATCTTTTCCACACCACTATAAAATGCTACTTGAACTTTTTTTCTAGAATTTTCAAGCTAATCCACTATAAGCAGACTTTATCCTATAAATACTAAATTTGGACAGTCAAATAATTCTCAAGACTATGATACTATTTAGTAGGCATTTTAAGCAACAAATTTGGCCATTAGAATGTTGATAGTGCTTAATAAAAAAGATTTTTTGCTTAAATGCAGATGATGGAGGCTACACTTATAATGTCAACATGAGTTCTTCTAGGGGACCCTTTCCAGTTAAAAGAGGTCCATCTTCAAGAAGTGGAGGTCCTCCTCCTAAAAGATCTGCTCCTTCTGTTCCAGCAAGAAGCAATAGTGCAGTGAGAGGACGAGGTAAATATTATGCAACAACAAGTTTTCTTTCCTTAGAACTAAAGTTGTTTTCTTATGAATGGAAATGAGTTAAATTGGATTAATGTTTAAGCCTAAGAAGCAACATAGAAATAGTAAATCTGCCTATATACTTGCCTATGTATTTCTGCATCTTATTAGATAAATTTGGAAATTCAGGATGAAGAAATAAATTCAGTTACCCATAACAGATGTAATAGGTAATTAATGACCATAGTAGTAAAACCATTCCTTCAGTAATTCATTACAGAATCTATTACATTTTAGTAAAAGTCCCCTCCAACATTCTTTGATTATAAGGCTGCTTTTCCTCAAGATTTTCTTGAAAATTATATCCTGTGAGCATTGTCTCACATGTTTAACTTTGGGTTGTATATTTTAGCAGCTGGTTTTATGTTCTTGAAGTAATTATAAAATAACTGAAACTTGGCAATCATAACATTGTTAGTGCTAAGATCACAGAACTATTTCTGTTCAAGGCATCCTTTTTTGGTTGTGAGACTAGTATAAACACAGAAAAAACATGAAAGATAATTTGTTTCTTATGGCAAGGAAATACAGAGAAATCAATAGAAGACATTTTATATAACATTTACGTAATAGCTAAGGAAGGAGTCAGTTCATGTCACTTGCATAGTTGTGAAATGTGTGGAAGATCTAATAGCACAGGAAAGATTTAACTTTAATGTAATGGTCACTGGGGGACTAATGAAGTGATCTGAAGCGAACTAAAAGCAGGAAAGCACACACACACAAAAAGGTGTGAGAACAAATAAAACAGATAATGTTTAGGAGATTTAAAATAAGGTCCTGGATTCCAAAGCGGAAGTAAGAACATTTATTAGTAAAGAGGCTTAACAACGTAATATCTTATTTCATGTAAAGAGAGAAGTATAATCTCTAGTTCTGCTTTTGAACTTTGGTACAGTGGGTTCTTGATGCTGCCATTATCCAGTTTACCTTGAATACAGATATCAGTGAACACAGATATCTGCATCTTCAGAATACATAAGGAGCAAACCTATTTCGATTAGAGGATTAGCCAGTGAGTGCTTAAAACATGAAACGCTGATCTCTAGGAATTAAGGAATAAGAATTAACACAAGACAAGATTTGAGAGAATTGCTTGCTTTAAAAGGTACAGTTTTCCTCAAGTGAGTATTCCATTACATTACTAAAATGCAAGGGTAAGCTAGTTCATTAGCAGTAAAATAAAACTAGCCACTTGGTAATAATTTAGGAAATAAAAACATTTAGCTTGTAATAATTGTTCAGCTAAAAGGTAGCAGAGTTTGTGTATGTAAGATGGATTGAATAGCAAGATGGCTTTCTTAGCTAAGAAATAATAAATAAAAAATGAACTCTGTGAAGTAAATAGTTTGAATGTTTACATTTTTGTAATTAATATTCATTAGTAGGGAGCTCTTATTTACCCTAACAGTTAAGATGCAAATGAAGATAGTGTCCCACATTGTACTACTTAAGTTCATTTTTCAGTTCAGGTCCCACCCTCCTGTTAATGCAGACTGCGGAAGGTAGTGCTGACTGATAAGTAATGGAGTTCCTGCCAAACAGTAGGGAACCTGGATTCAGATCTCTCGTTCAACTTCCTCTGTGGCTTTTGTGGGGCATTTGGAGAGGGGGATGAGAGTTTGTTCTTTTGCTTCAAAATTGTTTGTTTTAAATTTAAAAACAAGCATTTAAAACATATTTCATATGTAAAGGAATAAATGAAGATGCAAAATTTTTTTTTATAAAGGCTCATGCTCTTTTATTTATTTATTTGTTTTACAGGCAGAGTGGACAGTGAAAGAGAGAGAGAGAGAAAGGTCTTCCTTTTGCCGTTGGTTCACCCTCCAATGGCCATCGTGGTAGGCATGCTGCGGCTGGCGCACCGTGCCGATCCGATGGCAGGAGCCAGGTGTTTCTCCTGGTCTCCCATGGGGTGCAGGGCCCAAGCACTTGAGCCATCCTCCACTGCACTCCCTGGCCACAGCAGAGAGCTGGCCTGGAAGAGGGGCAACCTGGACAGAATCCAGCGCCCCTACCGGAACTAGAACCCGGTGTGCCGGCGCCGCAAGGTGGAGGATTAGCCTAGTGAGCCGCGGTGCCGGCTGCAAAAATGTTTTTTAAAGATTTTATTTACTTACTGGAGAGGTGGAGTTATAGACAGTGGGAGGGAAAGACAGAGAGGAATGTTTTCCTTCTGTTGGTTCACTCCCCAAATGGCTGAATTGGCCAGAGCTGCACCGATCTGAAGCCAGGAGCAGGAGCTTCTTCCAGGTCTCCCATGCAGGTGCAGGGGTCCAAAGGAATTGGGCCATCTTCTCCTTCTTTCCCAGGCCATAGCAGAGAACTAAATTGGGAGAGAAGCAGCCAGGACTAGAACTGGTGTCCATATGGCTTGCCAGCACTGCAGGTGGAGGATTAGCATACTGACCTATAGCACTGGCCCTGGATTTTAATATAATTTATTGGAAAGGCAGAGTAGCAAATTACCATCTGGTGGTTCACTTCCCAACGGGCTGCAACAGTAAGGGCTGGGCCAGAAAGTATTCAGGAACAGGAAACTCCATCCTGATCTCTCACAGTAGTTGACAAGGTACTAAGTACAGGCCACCCTCTGCTTTCTCTCTAGATGCGTTAGCAAGAAACTGATTAAGAAACAGAGTAACCAGGAATTGAGCTGGTTTTCTTGATATGGGAAGCAGACCTTGCAGGTGGTAGATCAATGTGCTGTGAGACAATGTTGGCCCCCAGAAAGTCTTTTCTAAAGAAGTTTTTAACCACTAAAATTGGTGTTACATTTGTTGATTGTTTATGAGAATCATTGGTCCTGAAGGCATAGTAAGATATGTAAAACTATGAGAAATTTTCTTGAGTTACATACTTTTAGCCATTCAGGGTAGGGCAGGGCAGGGGGGAGACATTAGAAATATGCAAAGGCAGGGGCTGGTGCTGTAGCGTAGCAGGTAAAGCCGCTGCCTACAGTGCTGGCATCCCATGTGGTGCTGCTTCGAGACCCGACTGCTTCACTTCCAATCCAGCTCTCTGCTGTGGCCTGGGAAAACAGTAGAGGATGGCCCAAGTCCTTGGGCCCCTGCACCCACATGGGAGACCTGGAAGAAGCTCCTGGCTCCTGGCTTCAGATCAGCGCAGCTTCGGCCATTGCGGCCAGTTGGGAAATGAACCAGCAGATGGAAGACCTCTCTCTCTCTCTCTCTGCCTCCCCTTTTCTCTGTGTGTAACTCTGACTTTCAAATGATAAATAAATCTTTTAAAAATATGCAAAGGCAGAGAGAATATAAAGTATATAACATAAAATATAACAAAGTCTTGTTAGGAGAATGAATGGGAAAGTGAGGATTAACTGATAACAGAACTTTATTTTGAAAGACTCTAAAGGAAAAAGAAAGAAGTATGTTAAGGATAATTTAGGTTCTTTAAACATTGAGGTGGCTACAGAAAAAAAGTGAAATTTTTGAAAATGAGGCAGTTATGTAAAACAAAATAAGAAATAGTTCCAAAGTTTACAGTAGCCTGACTTCAGATTTTTCCACTCTAGCATAATGTGAAAGAAATATGTACTTCAAAGTTTGAATTGTGGTATTTTCTTGGCTGTGATAGGTGATCTTTTACTCTTCTCTGATACTGAGTAGTGAAAGTTCCCAGTAAACCTTGTGATCTCATATTTCTTTCATTTTTTAAATTCTTTTTTAAATTTTTGACAGGCAGAGTGTGGACAGTGAGAGAGAGAGAGACAGAGAGAAAGGTCTTCCTTTTTGCTGTTGGTTCACCCTCCAATGGCCGCTGCGGCCGGCGCATCGCGCTGATCCGAAGGCAGGAGCCAGGTGCTTCTCCTGGTCTCCCATGCGGGTGCAGGACCCAAGGACCTGGGCCATCCTCCACTGCACTCCCGGGCCATAGCAGAGAGCTGGCCTGGAAGAGGGGCAACTGGGACAGAATCCGGCGCCCCGACCGGGACAGGAACCCGGTGTGCCGGTGCCGCTAGACGGAGGATTAGCCTGTTGAGCCATGGCGCCGGCCAATGATCCTATATTTCTATAGAAGTATGTTGTGTTAGTAACTGGAGATATAATATATTAAATTCATAATTAATTAAAGGAGGATTTTGACTTAGAACTAAATTATGAGAAGCATCTGTATTTACAAAAATATTTTGTTGCATTAAGTGCCAATACTGGTATGTAAAAACAAATGAGTTAAACAGCAAGAAGACTGGAGTATACTGAGGCTTTAAAAAAAAACAGGTTGAAAGGATAGTGACAGATTTGTTTCAACTAGTCTTTACACTAAATTGTAATTACTTCGTTTAATTTTGTGTTTGAAATTTGAATAGTAGAAAGAACAGGAATAATGGACCGGTATGATAAACAATTATAAGCAGTAAGAGTGAAGACAAGTTTTTAACAATAATTTGATGTAATGAGAAGGGATAGATAACTGAAACAATGACACATGTAAGGGAAGGATAGTCAAGTGTAAGAGGAACAGAAGGAGACAATCGATGAAGGAAACTCTGTAAGTAATCTTATTTTTGAGGTTTTGTCTACATAAGGTAACATTATTGTAAACTTTCTGTATAGAGAGGGAAGGTAACAAGACAAAATGTGAATAACAGTTCAGTGGTAAACAGAAAAGCATTGATGGAGTCTTGGAATAATTTTTGACTTCTGTAAAGAGGAAAAAATGTTCTTTGAGGTGCTAAATGTTATGATGTTTCTTGAAACTAAAGGTCCTGAATCACGTGGGAGAGAGAATTATGGAGATCTACCGCGTAGAAAGCCAGTGTCTTCACGGAGAGATTATTATGTGTCACCAAGAGGTGGTGGTTATGCTGCAAAAGATAGGTAAAGGAAATCAGTTTTTAATTTTAAAATTAACAGTTTGATATTATATAAGAGCCACTTCCATTTAGTCCTCAAAATATTGCCTTACACCAGAGAAAATCATTACCAATTAAACAGTACTTCCCAGTGTTCCCCCTCCTCTCAACCCCTGACAAATAGCAGGTTTATTCTATCTGTATGATCTATAGAGGATAGTTCATGTGATCTTTTGTGTCTTCTTTTCCTTAGCATGTTTTTAAGATTCGCTGACATTATAGCGTGTATTTGGTACTTATGTTATTTTATTTCTTTTATTTATTCGAAAGAGTTACAGACAGGTAGAAACAGAGATCTCTCATTCACCGTTTCAATCCCCAAGCAGTCGAAGTGACATGTATCCAACTGGTCGTGCACGCGGTAGCAGACAGGAACGAGGGTTCCCACCTTCTCTGGACAGGGTGTACGACGTTCCTCATGGATCATCTGGTAGTTCAAGTTGTGGGGCTTCTAGAGGCAGTCACGGGGGAGGCCAATCTGAAAGAGGAGGACGAAGAAGATACTAAAACAAAAATTACACTTGTTTGCCAAACTTCCTTTGCAGATAGAAAATTTAAATGCTACTTTTCTTGTGTTATAAGTACTAGCTATTAAAAGAAATTCCTTGGTTTTGGAGGAGGAGGCAGATATTAACTTCTCTTCCATGACATTTTCCTTTTACAATATATAGATAGATTTGTTTAAAGAAATGTCAGTGTTGCTGTTGAGAAATAAACGTTTCTTCTTGAGAGTGTTTGTACTGTTAAAAGTTCTTAGAATAAAAGTTTGCACAAAACACTATGTCCTGTTGCATTTTTCTTTGTTGCTTGTACGTCACTACGCCAGCCCTTAAACTACCTTTATATTATAAAGAAATAAGTATTTGAAAGAGAGTGAGCTGGCGCCGTGGCTCAATAGGCTAATCCTCTGCCTGCGGCACCGGCACCCCAGTTCTAGTCCCGGTCGGGGTGCTGGATTCTGTCCCGGTTGCTCCTCTTCCAGGCCAGCTCTCTACTGTGGCCAGGGAAGGCAGTGGAGGGTGGCCCAAGTCCTTGGGCCCTGCACCCGCGTGGGAGACCGGGAGAGGCATCTGGCTCCTGGCTTCGGATCAGCGTGGTGCGCCAGCCACAGCACGCTGGCTGCAGCAGACACTGGGGGGTGAACCAACGGCAAACAAAGACCTTTCTCTCTCTCTCTCTCTCTCTCTCTCTCTCACTGCCCACACTCTGTCAAAAAAAGAAAAGAAAAGAAAAGAAAAGAAAAAAGAAAGAGGGTGAGACTGTTTTACATCCACTGATTTACTCTCCAAGTGGCCACAATAGCCAGGGCTGGGCTGAACCAAGAGCTTCACCTTGGTTGGTATCCCACGTGGGTGGCAAGAGGCCTAAGCACTTGGACCATCTTCTGCCGATTTCCCAGGTGTGTGAGCAGGGAGCTGGACTGCAAGTGGAGCAGCCAGGACTCAAACCAGCACCCATATTAGGTGCCTGGCATCGTAGGAGGCGGCTCTACCTCCTGTACTACAATGCCAACTCTAAACTAATGAGTTTTTTTTAAGTACCCTTGTATTTGAAATTTCATTTGTGTCATTAAATTTCTTCATGGCAAGATGGCCTTAATTAAGCAGGATAAACAAATCATTAAGTTGCTCTTTTTAAAAAGTGAAACATGTAAAAAGGTTTGAGAAGTCTCCAGAATGACTTTAAAACTCATTGTCCATGGACCAGCACTATGGTGTAGCAAGTAAAGCTGCTGCCTACAGTGCCAGCATCTCATACGGGTGCTGGATTGAGACCGGCTGCTCTACTTCCCATCCAGCTCTCTGCTATAGCCTGGGAAAGCAGTGGAAGATGGCCCAAGTGCTTGGATCCCTGCACCCATGTGGGAGACCTAGAAGCAGCTCCTGGCTGGAGCTTCAGATCGGTGCAGCTCTGGCCATTGCAGCCAGTTGGGGATTGAACCAGAAGATGGGGGACCTCTCTCTGCTTCTCCTCTCCCTGTGTAACTCTTGACTTTCAAGTAAAGTAAATAAATCTTTAAAAAACAAAACAAAACTGGCCGGCGCCATGGCTTAACAGGCTAATCCTCCGCCTTGAGGCGCCGGCACACCAGGTTCTAGTCCGGGTCGGGGCACAGATCCTGTCCCGGTTGCCCCTCTTCCAGGCCAGCTCTCTGTTGTGGCCCGGGAAGGCAGTGGAGGGTGGCCCAAGTGCTTGGGCCCTGCACCCCAGGGGAGACCAGGAGGAGCACCTGGCTCCTGCCATCGGATCAGCGCAGTGCGCCGGCCGCAGCGGCCATTGGAGGGTGAACCAACGGCTAAAGGAAGACCTTTCTCTCTATCTCCCTCTACTGTCCACTCTACCTGTCAAAAAAAAAAAAAAACAAACTCACTGTCCTAATACTAAGGTGTTTTTCTTTTTTTTTTTTTTTGAGTCCTGACACATGGCAGGAAAATGGAATTGAAAGATACAGTAATGTTACCCAGACAATTGGATGATGGTTATAGGCAATTAACTGCTATGCTAGGGAAGGAAAGACTCATACTGAAATTGAACAAACTGGAAAAAAGTATTTTTTGTATCCAAATTAGAGAACTAAATGACTGAAATGAGAGTTATTGAAACCCTTAATTTCCATTTAAATCAAATCTGAACTAACTCAATTTAATACATCTCTTAATAAAATAAGTATTGCCAGGTTTAGAAATATTGGAGTACAAGTATATTTAGGAGTTAAATTTTATTCTTGAAATAGTTAAAATTGGTAATAATGTGACACAGTTAGGGTTTTTAGTAAATTCAGCGAAGATCATGAATAGGAAGTGAAGAGGCTTCAACATTTGAAATTCATATAAAAACTTCCTTTAAGATTTATTTATTGATGTGAAAGCCAGAATTAGAGGAGGAGAAAATGAGAGAGAGGGATCTTCCATCTGTTAGTTAACTTCCCAACTGTCCACAATGGCTGGGGCTTGGCCGTGTTGAAGCCAGGAAGCTTATAGGGATCTCTCACATGACTACATGCGCTCAACTACTTGGACCATCTTCTGCTGTTGTTCCAAGTTAATTAGCAGGGGACTGGATTGGAAGTGGTGCAGCTGATAGAATAATCAGTGCCCATTATAGGATGCTGGCTTTGCAGGCAGCAATTCTATCTTCTACCCCATAATAGCAGTTCTTTGTGAAAAATCTCAAAAAGCATATAGCATATAAGAAATTTGATACACTACTTAGGTTTAAAAATTGTTAAATGACAGATTCGAGCATCAAGTGGTGTTAGTAAAATGGTGCAGTCTTATCCATGGCACCATCTAAGCCCCAGGCACCATCTTAGGCTATGACCCCATTGCCATCTTGTATAGTAAACTTTGGTCCTAAGCCCAGCCTGGCTTGCTAAAAGTCAGGTGACCAAATGGCCCAACCACAAGCATCAGCTCCACCCCCATCCTAATGAGATTCATTGCTTCCATTTGCCTACCTTCTCTAAGGCTATAACAAAACCAGCCACCCACACATGTGCTCCTGATTGCTCTCCCTTTTCTGCCTCTCCCTCCAGCCTGTTCTCCACTCAGCAACATACCTTTTCTTTACCTTTGGTGTTTGGTGTTTTGTGGTGGCCCTCCATTGCTTCTGTGACTTGGATCCAAGTTTTCTGTGGACATTGTTCTCCCCTTGGTGATTTGAGAGGCTTTGGGATCCTGGCCCGTTGCCAACCACAAAACTCACTCCTTGCGCTACCTTCATCACCAAATGTTCTGTGATTTCCATCCACACACTTGCCATTCAAAATCCTCAAGAAAGATGGGGAATGGGGAATTCTCCCACTGTGACTTTTACCACGGATTGTGGTTTTGCTCTGTGTTGTCTTGAAGTCCTGGTACCAGGCACCACAACTCCCAAGGCTTTATGCCTCTCCACCGGCTTTATGCCTTTCCACGGGCTTTAAGCCTTCCATGGACTGTAGGCCTTCCGTGGGCTTTAGGCCATGGGTGCCAGTGGCTCCATGGGTGATGATCCCAATCTCTGCTCCTGTACCCTCCCTTTCAGACAGCCATGAACTTGTGGATACCTGATAACCACCGGTCTGACTCACAGGTCGCCATGGGAGCTTCCTCACCCCACATTCCATCTGATTCTCCTCTCAGTTGTCTCCTAAACTATTTAGCCCCTCTTAAATTGCCTCCAAATCTCAAATGTCATTGCCTCTTTTTGGTATCGGGCGAGGCCCATGTATGACTTTGACAACCAGTTAAAATGGCCACTTAATGGCACATTTGACACTGACACTCAGGAATCTGTGGGTGTTCGGGAAAGTGAAAGTAGACTCCGTATATCTAAGCTTTCTCCTATTTTTCTCTAAACCTTCTCTTTTTATTTTTTATTTTAGAAAACTTTTATTTAATAAATATAAATTTCAAAAGTAAAACTTTTGGATTACAGTGGTTTTTCACCCCATAACCTCCCTCTCACCCGCAACCATCCCATCTCCCACTCCCTCTCCCATCCCATTCTTCATCAGATTCATTTCAAATATCTTTATATACAGAAGATCAATTTAGTATATACTAAGTAAAGACTTCAACAGACTGCACCCGCACAGACACAAAGTATAGGGTACTGTTTAAAGACTAATTTTACCATTAATTCTCAGTACAACACATTCAGGACAGAGATCCTACGTGGGGAATAAGTGCACAGTGATCCCCATTCTTGATTTAACAGTTGGCACTCTTTATTTGTGACGTCAGTAATCACCCGAGGCTCTTGTCATGAGCTGCCAAGGCTATGGAAGCCTCTTGAGTCCCTGTCTTATTTGGACAGGGCCATAATCAAAGTGGAAGTTTTCTCCTCCCTTCAGAGAAAGCTACCTCCTTCTTTGATGGCCCGTTTTTTTCCGCTGGGATCTCACTCACAGAGATCTTTCATTTAGGTCATTTTTGCAGTGTCTTGTCTTTCCATGCCTGGGCAACTCTCATGGGCTTTTTAGCCAGGTCCGAATGCCGTAAGGCCTGATTCTGAGGCAAGCGTGCCGTCTAAGCCTTCTCTTTCTATCTCATGTTCTTCAGCTCAAGTTCTCTTTACTTCCAAAGCCCTTACTAGCCAAGCCCCTTTCTAGCCCTTCACTGTCTCATTCACCATACCTCCCTCACCCACCTAAGAATTCAACCTTATCTCAGAACCAGCCCTTTATGTCTACTCCCCACCTTGTCTACTCCCCTTGCCTTATCTGTGATCCTCTCTAACACCCTCCTGGATAAGCAAAGGCAAGTTCAGGAACAGGCTATCTCCATGCCATCACCCTCCAGCCCAGGTCCTCCAACTAACCTTCACTCCTCCCCCTGTTCCAATTTTACCATAAGAATAGCAATGGAGTGGTGAGTCCATCCTCTTGAGCTAACAGTCTACTGTAATCAAGTCACTTATCTTCACCCTTCTAATGGCTCGTTGTTTTGTCATGAGCAAGCCAGGTGTGATTATCAGATCTTTTGATAGGTTTTATCCCTGCCTTCTAATTGAATGTCAAGTTGGCCTTGCCAGATCTCCTCAATTCCTGGTCCCAGTAGTGAGCATTTCCTAGACATTTCATTTGTTAGCACTGGGTTAACAGCGAAAACTACCTCTCTCTTCCTAAACCCTCCTCTTCCGTTCTGACACTCTCTCCTGAGTAAAAGCCTAAACTGCTAAAAAATACACTGTAAACCTCACCAAAGAGCCTTCCTCGCATCTTCTGCCCTCATTATCAGAGTCCTTGCAGTGCTCTACAAGTGCCCCATCAAGCAGCTCTGCTCTTTAAACTTAATTTCAAACACGCCTTGCTCTCTGTATGGGCAGACTCAGCTCTAAGGTCCCCCTTCAAAGACAACATTACTCTTAAGGTATCTTCCAATCTAAGTGAAATAATAATCATGACTACTAGCCCTTCAAACCAGCATGCTTACCCAGTTAATTATTTTCAGACATGTCTCCTTTTCCCTAGTTTCCCCTTACTCTGTCACCTATCAGATTCTTCCCTTTAAAAATCTCTCCAACCAGAGGGGTATCCTTCTACTCTGATGAATGCTCTCCCCTATTCAACCTACCATGATGAACAATCTCCAGTGGAACACTAAGCTCAGATTCAATTAAACTCTAAAAACATGTGTTAGGTAAATAACAGTCTTGTACATGAAAATTTCATTCAGCTGTAGCTGGACATTGGTTTTAAAAGAATTTCTCTCTTGAATCTAGGAAAATCACTGCCTTTAAAAATATTGTTTTGAAACTTGCTAAACATGGTTTGGAATTGGGTTTTAACAGCTTTCCCATTGTATAGCAATGGATAATAAGTATACAGCGCCTAAGGTGGACTTTCCAATGTCTGCTTTCATGTTGCTGATTTAGAGCTAGAGTTTCATAAAAAGAAGTAGAATTCAACATTGAATAGATGCAATTTTGACCTTCATTTAGATAGAGGTATGATAAAATACCAGCACCTTCAGTCATCCAGGTGTAATTTCTAAATGCAAATTGGGTAAAGCAAATGAGATAAATGTGCTTAAATGTAAAGTGATCTGCACCCCCATGTTTATTGCAGCTAGACGCCCTGTCTTATAAAGTTTAAAGAGGAGTGGTTAACTAGCACCTCTCTCAGGTCCCAGGTGAAAGGAGGTACATCCTGGGAAGGGAGTGATTTGACTCAGGTACGAAGGTAGTGTTACATAGGGTGTGGTGGGGAGTGTGTTTTCCAGTTTATGGCCCTAATCTAACTACCTGTCTTATCCTATATTATAACTACATTTTTATTTCTTTTTTTTGTAGTACTTTTCTTTTTTTTTGACAGGAGAATGGACAGTGAGAGAGACAGAGAGAAAGGTCTTCCTTTGCCGTTGGTTCACCCTCCAATGGCCGCCATGGCCGGCGCACCGCACTGATCCGAAGCCAGGAGCCAGGTGCTTCTCCTGGTCTCCCATGTGGGTGCAGGGCCCAAGGACCTGGGCCATCCTCCACTCCACTCCCGGCCCACAGCAGAGAGCTGGCCTGGAAGAGGAGCAACCGGGACAGAATCTGGCGCCCTGACTGGGACTAGAACCCAGGGTGCCGGCGCTGCAGGCAGAGGATTAGCCTATTGAGCCACAGCGCTGGCCTATTTTTATTTCAAATGCTTTATAGAAACAGGCCTTCAGAAACTGCAGTGATAAAGAAAATGTGGTATATATACACAATGGAATACTACACAGCCATAAGATTGAAATCCTGTCTTTTGTAACAAAATGGATGCAACTGGAAAGCATTACACTTAGTGAAATAAGCCAGTACCCAAAAGGTAGATACCATATGTTTTCCCCACATTCATTTACATTTTCTCAGTAATATTAAATGTGTTCTTATTGTACAACCAGCAGTTCATGACCTAGGTATTCTACTTATGATGATGTTCCCAGGAAAGCAGTAGAGGATGACCCAAGTCATTGGGCCCCTGCACCCACATGGGAGACTTAGAAGAAGCTCCCAGCTCCTGGCTTCAGCTTGGCCCAGCCCTAGCCATTGTGGCCATTTGGTGAGTGAGCCAGTGGACGGAAGATCTCTTTAGCTCTGTCTCTCTTTCTGCAGCTCTGCCTTTCAAATAAACAAGTAAGTATTTTTTAAAAAAAGTTGAAAAATGACATACAGGTATTTTTTACAAAGAAAGTGATGAAAATATATGAAAAATGGTCATTTTCATTAGTTATTAGGGAAATATAAATAAGTACCATTTTATTACCTCACACATATTGGATAGTGTTAGGACACTGGGGCAGTTGTAGCCAGGTGGCTGCATTGCCCAGCTACCTGAGCCAGGCTCCACCCCCATCCTAATGGGATTTGCTGCTCCTGCTTCCCTGCCCGCCCTCAGGTGAAGTTTTAAAAGGACCTGTTCCTGAACGCGTGCTCTCTTGGTTCTTCTCTCCTGCACTCTCTCCTCTCTCTTGGCTCGTCTCTCTACTCTATCTTCTCTCCTCTCTCTGTCTCTGTCTCTCTCTCTCTCTCTCTCTGATACTCTCTTTCTCTTTTTCCTTCGCTGCCCCTTCACTCTGGTCTGTAGGGTGTTCCACAATAAACCCTTCCCCTTGCTCCGGTGTTTGGTGTGTGTTTTGCGACGGCTAACATTAATATATAACAGATAGATATAAATTTTTAATGAGAAATGACAACTACTGACAAAGGTATGAAAAACAGTGGGAATTGCCAGTAGGGTTCCTTCTGTGGAAGATAGTTTTGCAGTTCCTCCAAATGTAAAAAATGGAAATTATCATGTGTCCCAGAAGCTCCACTTCTATTAATAGAAAAACTGGAAACAGCTATCTAAAGAGATTCATGTGCAAGTGTATTTTTAAGCAGCAATATTCCTAGTAGGTAAGTGATGAAAAGGATCCAGATGCTCAGCAATCATTTCATGGGTAAATGAACAACATACTAATCAGTGCTGCAACATAGGTGAACTTTAAAACAATATACTCGGTGGTACATTAGCAGGAAGGTAGGTGTGAAGTAGCAAAGCGACACATTGGTATTACAGGGATGCCAATGTTACAAGCAACAGGTTAACCCACTGCACTACAGCACTGGTCTTGCATCAGTGTGCCCATCCTTTATGACTTAAAAGCCTGAAGTTGCAGGTTTGCATGATATCTAATTCAAAATTGTATTAGCACATAACTTACTTAATAATGTAACGTCTATATCAACTATTGTTTTAAATTTGACATTTGGAGTTTGCAACACAGAATTCATGTGCTTTTTATTTTCTTATTTCCATAAACGGCATTCAACATTTAAATCTCAAACTCCGTAATTCATGCTGTTATCAGTTTCACAGAAGAGGAAATGAGGCGTTGGTTTCTCCTCAAGTATAATTTTAGGAGTCTGAAACAAATCATGAATCCCTGGCCACAGATTATTAATTTAAATTTAGAAATAACTGCTTTTCCGTTCTGGGAAACGTCGATCTCTTTTGCTTTACTTGTCATTTGCCTTTGTTGTCTTTTTTTTAAAAAATTGAATTTCTGAGTTCCCTACTACCCACTGTGATGTACGATTTGTGACCAAAACCACTGTGTATTTGTGTCTTACCATCTTATCGTTAGTCACTGAACATATATGTATATCTAAGTCTTAACAATTGTAGTAACTCCAGCCATGAGGCAGAGCCGCTACCCTCGTTCTCACCTTTCCGTTAGTTAAGCGTCGATGACGTCATGCATAATTCATAAGGAGGCGTGGTCCTCCTACATCCTGGTCACCGAATCCAACAAACATATTGCTCAGCTTCCGGATTGGCGGTCGCCATCTTTCTTCAGCGCCTAGTGAAGGGGGACAACAATTTCAACGGCTTAGGGAGTGGAAGGCGAGAGCCTCACGTCTAGGTGGTCAAGCCGGCAGGGAGCAGTAGGAAGACGGTGGCAGCGTGTGATTGACCTTGGCTCGTGGAGGTGTCCACCACAGCGGAAGAATCAGAAAACGGCATTTGGTAACCTACGGCCTTTCTTGCTTTATCACTGCTACTAGACGTGCTGGGGACATTGAAAGGGCCTGCGTAGTCGCTGAGCCGGGCTGTTGTGGCGCAAACGCTTTTTTGAGGGCAGGTTGGAAAGTGAGAATTGGGAGGGAGTGGAGGACAGCGTGCAGAGGGGGCTTACGAGCAGAAATGAGAAACAGTGGGAGTAGAGGAATTAGAAGATCAGAGGGAAGCCAGGAGGGAAATGACGAGTAGAAGAACAGGCAGCAGGGAATGGGGGAGGAGAGGCAGGGATGCTTGGGAGGTGTGCCCACAGAGGTGGGGGAGAGGAAGTTTGGAAAGGAGGAACATCCTGGAAATGCAGACTGGGGGAGCGGAAAAGGAAAGCAGGTTTTGGAGAGGGGGCGCCCAAACACAACTGATTCTGGGATTTAGCTGACACACATTTAATCAAGCCACATACCAGGGCTCATGTTTTAGTGTATCAGGCTTTACTGCTCTGAGCCTGGAACCATGTTCTGCTGGTCCTAGCATCTAATATCTGAATGTTTCCTGTAGCATTTCACTTTTGAATCTTCGTGGTCATTACTTCCTCTGAAGGGTCTTTAAAATCCTTAGGCGCCCTGACCCTCCAGTATTTGTCCCCACAGCTTCCAACAGAGACCAGATTGTAAGGAAGATTAGTTTGCTTTTTAGCTTCCCCCCAATGTAGAGCTTTATATGATATTTTTCTTCAGATATCTCCTCCCTTGCTGTTTGACCCCAAAATTAACTTAGGAGCTAAGGCAGGACCAGACTCTGTGGCAGACCATATTTACTTTGCCTCTGAGATCTCATTTTTGGTTGTACATTCTATGTAGCCCAGAAATTCTACTTGGATAATTTAAATTAGCGTTTAGAAAGTTGTCAAATCCAAAATCTGCCTTTGGAGACTTCCATGAACTGACCGTTAGGAAGACCCCTACACCCAATATCGGCCCCACCTCCACAATGCAAATTACATCATCTTCCAATGGAAACTTTCCTTCACTAGCCATTTAGAGGCACACTTCCAGGATAGACTTTTATGGAATACTATTTTCCACAGGGTGTCAGAATTCTTCTCAGAAAACTCTCAGTGTCTCCGCTAAGATGTCCCCCGAAGACCATACTTCGAAGAAATACATGTTTGGACTCATAATTATCAGAAGTCTATACCATTCCCACTAGTATTTTTCCCCCACTGACCCTATCAAATTTGTTATTAATTGTGAGACCCACCCCTTCATCTCCCCTGCTGGATGTCCACCTGTATTCTCTTAAAAGGGTGTAGAAGCTGGTACCTGCAAAGCTGGCATCCCCTGTGCATGCTTGTGCTTGTGCAGGTTGCTGCACTTCAAATCCAGCTCCCTGTTAATGGCCTTGGAGAAGCAGGAGATGGTAGCCCGAGTGTTTGGGCCCCAGCTACAATATGGGAGAAATGGATAAAGCTTCTGGCTTCGTGCTAGCCCCGTTCCCTTTGGAGCATGAGGAGAGTGAGCCAGCAGATGGAGAATGTGTCTCTTTCTCTCCCTGTCTCCCCTGCTTAATACTATGATTTTCAAATGAATACATAAAATAAATAAATAAATCGCTTTAAAAATCAGAGTTTAAAATTATGTTTCTGGTCAGCATGTGAGACAATTATTAGTTGCCACTTGGGATACCCAAACTCCTTAGTAGAGTGCCTGTTTGAAATCCTAGGTCATTGTGATTGCAATTCAGCCTCCTGGCTTTGGCATGGCACATCTCTGGCTGTTTTGGGGATTTGGGAAGGGAATCACTGGATGGGAGATATCTCACATTTTTGAGACTCATTTTCTATGTTTTTCTTTTACTGACATTCAAATAAAATTTGTAAAAACAATTTAAAAAGATCAAAATGGGGTTCAGTATTACTGAGTGGTGGTACTGAGCCTCACTTTTTTTTAAAGATTTTTATTTATTTATTTGGCAGGTAGAGTTACAGAGAGAGAGAGAGAGAGAAAGGTCTTCCTTCCGTTGGTTCACTCCCCAAATGGCCGCATCAGCCGGCGCTGTGCAGCTCCGAAGCCGGGAGCTAGGTGCTTCTCCTGGTCTCCCATGCGGGCGCAGGGGCCCAAACACTTGGGCCATCCTCCACTGCCCTCCGGGGCCACAGCAGAGAGCTGGCCTGGAAGAAGAGCAACTGGGACCAGAACCTGGCCCGCCCACATGAGACGCTGGTGCCGCAGGCGGAGGATTAACCTAGTGCGCCACTGTGCAAGCCCCTGAGCCTCACTTTTCATCTAGCAAGTTTGTACCTAATATTTTGGGCCCTATACTGTTTAAACTCAGCCTCAGTTTTCCTTCAGGATAACCTTAGTAACATGTCCTGTGTTTCTTTAAAGATGGTATATTAATACTAAAGCTCTGTTCTTTCCCAGAATTGCTTCTGACAAAAAAATCCCATCCTTAAGTACCTTATGTTTCGTGCTGGCTTTCCAGTAGATGTCAGGCTCACTCTCATCTAAGAAACGTCGTGTTTCTGGGCCTGATTCAACACTGGAGTCTCACTGTTTCCCTGCCTACCCTGTGATGTCGGAAGTGCCCTCAGAACCAACCAACGTAAGTGTTTTCTCCATGGAAATCGGAGAAGTGGGTATGTAGCGTGATCTGAAGAAAGTGCCCTTATCCGTCTCTCCATGTTCCATTAATGCCTGTTTTCCCAACTCCGTTTTTCTTTCCTCCATCCATAGGGAATGCAGAAAAGTATTGAAACAGTCATAGATGAAGGTCTTTACTCCCGCCAGCTGTAAGTGGGTCCAAAGCTAATGATGAGTGTTGAAAATAGGTGCAGCAAGATTATGGTTTCACCCAGAGGCCTCTCTAAATCTGGCAGGTATGTGCTGGGTCATGAAGCAATGAAGCATCTTCAGACATCCAGTGTGCTAGTGTCAGGCCTGCAGGGCCTGGGTGTTGAGATTGCCAAGAACATCATCCTTGGTGGGGTGAAAGCTGTTACCCTGCATGACCAGGGCACTGCCCAGTGGGCTGACCTCTCTTCTCAGGTACCTCATTTCTGCTTTCTTAACCATTGGAAAGACAAACTCCTTAGACTCCTCATGTAGTTCAGTTCTCTTTTTTAATACTGTAGTACTACCTACGGGAAGAAGATATTGGTAAAAACCGAGCTGAAGTATCCCAACCCCGCCTCGCTGAACTCAACAGCTACGTGCCTGTCAGCACCTACACAGGACCACTGTTTGTTGAGGACTTCCTTAGAGATTTCCAGGTAATATGCAGGCCTTTATCTTTTTTCCAGATGTTATTGCTGATTCCTTTAGTAAATATTTACCTAGCAGGGTGACCTGATATCTTAGGTTTATTGCTAGAACGCTAAGAGAAGCCGAGCTGTCCTTTAAGTATTCATCTATTTAAAGGAAGATATGGCCATACATTGTGGTACATGGATTGTTGTAATAGAACTTTGTAGCTAAACTGTTACTGTTTAAGTCTTGAACTCTTCTAGAGTGTGGTCTAGAGAAAGTCATTTGACCTCTTCTGCCTTATTATTTCCTGTGCATAAACAGAAGTGTGGGTCTTGCAGAGTATTTGTGAAACTCAAGCTTAATAGTGCGCCTAATTTTTAGTAAAATTAAATAGCTGATTTTCTATACTAGAGGACTAGGGCGCAAGGATCCCTGATGTAGGAGTTGGAATTTATCCTGGTGAATAAATGATGGCAGTAAAAAACAAATCCTATAGATTGTGGCTGAACAAGTATTGGAGAATTCATTTATTTGTTTGAAAGGCCGAGTCACAGAGAGAGACGGACAGACAGAGAGGTTATCCATCCACAAATTCACTCCCCAGATGGCTTAAGCTGCCAAAGCTGGGCTGATCCAAAACCAGAAGCCAGGAGTTTCATCCAGGTTTCCCACGTGGGTGTGGAACCCAAGCACTTGAGCTATATTCTACCTCTTTTCCAGGCCGTAGGCTGGGAGCTGGATTAGAAGTGTAGCAGCTAGGACTCGTACTGTGTCCATATGGGATTCCAGCACCGCAGGCATAGGCTTAACCTGCAACACCACAGGCAGTGGCCCCTACAACTATTTTCTTAAGTATTGGAGCAATAGGGTTTGGTGGGGATAAACACAAGATGTTTTCACTGGAATAGTATTGTTACTTTTTTTTTTGACCCCTCAAGCACAAAAAAATACAGGCAGTAGTGAGTATTAGTTAAAGAAATGAAATAGTTGTTCATCAGATTCTTTACAGGTCATCTTTGATTTTTTGTCATAGTCTCTAAGAGTTCATATTGTTTCACCAATTCTTACCCTCCTGAATCTGACACACATAGGAAGTGTACAACAGTTTGTGGAAGAGGGTTTAACCAGAGAAAAACTTGGTGCTTGTTCTCTCTGTAACTTATAGCGTCAGGCTTTTAGCCCAGTCCTGTGATTTTTTTACAGGTAGTGGTCCTTACTAACACTCCCTTGGAGGATCAGCTGCAGGTGGGTGAGTTCTGCCACAACCATGGCATCAAGCTTGTGGTAGCAGACACACGTGGCCTGTTTGGGTGAGTTTTTATCTTTCCTTCTCCTCCAACACTTGCCACACGCACTCTGGGAGGCTTTTATTGTCTTCAGATTCCATTTAGACATCTGAATTTTCAGTTTTACATATTCATTCTCCCAGTATGGCATGAAAAGGTGCCACCTAATTGTCACCAGTGTACCGAGTTTGCTTGGCCAGTACTTACTGTATATTGAAGAACTTGGAGTGTCTGTTTTCATGGGTGTCATGCACCAGTCCTTTTGGTTCCCTCTATAGGCAGCTGTTCTGTGACTTTGGAAAGGAAATGATTGTTATGGATTCTAATGGGGAGCAGCCACTCAGTGCTATGGTTTCTATGGTCACCAAGGTAAGAAGACCAATCCTAGGGGTTCCAGAATAAGCAGGACAGTACCAAATCATTCTTTTCTGCTGGCAGTTGAGCCTGCTTCTGAAGTTTAACTCTTCCTCCATATAGGACAACCCTGGGATTGTTACATGCCTGGATGAGACCCGACATGGATTTGAGAGTGGAGACTTTGTCTCCTTCACGGAAGTTCAGGGCATGAATGAACTGAATGGCATTCATCCTCTTGAGATCAAAGTTCTGGGTATGTCATAGCCATCACAGGGGTGGGCCACAAGTGAGAAGTGGTTGCTTGGAACAAAGGGAAAATAGGTGAGCCAATACAAAAGCTATGTAGTAACATGTCTGCACTTCAAACTAAAATAAAAGCCAAGAATGAGTCTGGAGTCTTAGCTGGGACTTAGAGAGGTGTCTGTGAGGTCATAGAGAAAGGAAGTTACAAAGTTATTTGGAGTGCATGCCACTAGTGTTTGATTCCATTTGCTTTTAAATTGTTGACTTTAAGTTTGTAGTATATCCTTAATATGTGCTTAGCGTAGCTTACGATATTTTGTTGATTCACATAAAAGAACCTTAAAATACTTTAATTTTTATCATCTTTATATCAGATATTTTTATTTATATGTAGCATAAACTTTGCAATACATTATTTACAAAGAAATATAATGAATAATATCACCCAAATTCTCAGAATTTTTAGTTTTCATCCTGCCTGTCTTTGGGCCCATATTTTCATCAGGTAATATTTTCTTTATGCCCAAAGAATGCCTTTTAACATTTATGTGTACGTGATCATTATTTTTCATGTCAGAAATTGCCATTATCTTGTTTATTTTTTAAAGAATTTTCTTAAGAGTTTAAAGTGTATATTGACAGTTGTTTTGCTTCAACCCAGAACTACTGTTCTGGGTTACTTGACTGCATTGTTTTCCTCAGTAATTCTTGTTCATACTTTTCTTCCCTTTGTAATATGCCCATATTTTCTACCACTGATTATAAGCATCATGATGGTAATTTACCTTTATGTGTTTCTTCATGAGTCATTTCCCCGGGACTTGCTGAATTGATCTCTGAGTTTTTTGCTGTGTGTCATGTTTGGAAAAATGATAGCCTTTTCTGTTTTTCAAAATAATGCTTTCTCACTGCCCTTCATCCATCATCCCATTTTTTAAAAATATGTATTTATTTATTTGAAAGGAAGAGTTACAGAAGGCCATGGGTGGGGGGTTCTTCTGTCTGCTGGCTAATGCCCCATGTAGCCACAGTGGCCAGAGCTGAGCTGATCCAAAGCCAGGAGCCAGGAGCTTCTTCCAAGTCTCCCACACAGGTGCCAGGGCTGAAGCACTTGTGCCATCTTCCCCTGCTTTGTCCAGGTCATAGAAGAGAGCTGAATTTGCCACAACACCAGCTCCCCATCATCCCTTCTTAAAAACTCGGATAAAATGTGTATAAGAGCATGTCAGAATTTCGTGGTAACTGAAACTAAAATGTTTTTATCTTCAAAGAGCTTTGTAATGCAGTGGGTAATTCTGGCTTTCCAGAAACTTTTAGAAATGCATTTTTAAAACTATCTCATGCTGCACAGTTCACTTATTCTTGGTTTATTCCTTTTCTTTTATTTTACTGTGTCACTTACCAGTCTGTTAGTGGTCTAAATATGATTAATCTTGTCAATAAATTTATTTAAAAAGATATTAATGTTAGTGTTATAAATCCTATATATTCACGAAGCTCTAGAAAAACTGAATATGTTGAGACTTGGAAGATATCAAAGAGACATAAATTTCATTTCTACATATGAAAAATACTTGTGGCTCAGTACAGTGGTGTATGACCAAAAAAAAAGTTTTCTGAAAGAATTTATGGCCAAAATTTTAAAATTTAATGAATGGTAAGGTCACAGGTCATAAGACTCAGTGAAATTAGGTAACAATGGCATTTGATAAACAGTTGTGAAGATTACATACTTTTGGTATGTAAGATTTTGTAATTTTTATAGAGATAATCTCATTTCCACTGAATCACCTAAGGTGAGTTTTTACATCTAGTGAAAACTTGATGTGATCCTATCATTGAGAGAAAAAGAAAACAGTTATCCTATCATTGAGGGAAAAAAAAAACAATCAGTTTTCCTGAAGCTTTTAATTATTTCATTTTAGTTGAAAGCTAAAGACAGGCAGACAGCAGTCTTTTTTACGTTTTTATTGAAAGAATGAATTTTCTCACAGATACAACTTTGGGAATATAATGGTTCTTCTCCCCATTACCCCTGTTTCCCACCCCAACTCCCATCCTGCCACCTCTCTCTCTCTCTCCCATCTACTTCTTCATTATGGTTCACTTTTAGTTTGATTTTATATACAGAGGACCAACTCCATGTTAAGCATAGATTTCAACAGGTTGCATCCACACACATACACACAGCATAGAGAGTACAGTTTGAGAAAAGATTTGCAGTCGGTTCTGATAGTACAATTCAAAAAGGACGGAGGTCCTACATGGGGACTAAGTGCATAGTGACTTCGGTCATTCCTTTAACAATTACCACTCTTATTTATGACATCAGTGATCACCTGAAGTTCTTGCCATGAGCTGCCAAGGCTATGGAAACCTTTTGTGACCATAGACTGCATTGTTATTTGGACATGGCCATGAGCAAAGTGGATGTTCTCTCATCCCTACGTCCTTCTTTGATGGCCCTTTCTTTCCTCTGGGGTTTCACAGAGATCCTCCACATAGAATATTTTTTGCCAAAGTCTTGGTTTTCCATGCCTGAAATTCTCTCACAGGCCCTTCAGCCAGACAAGAAAGCCTTAAGGGTTGATTCTGAGGTCAGTGGTATTTGCCGCGAATGTCATTCTAGGAGTCTGCTGTGTGAACTGCTTCCCATATTTGCCCTTCTTTCCTTTTTAATTCTATGATTATTATCAGGCATTTGATGTTACAAATATGATCACTTTTATACTTAAACCTATCTATATGTTGACTTTAACATTTAATATAATCACTTTTAACAATTAAGATGGCATTTGTACCACCAATTTTTATGTGTTTGGAGTCCCATGTCCATTTTTTAGGCTGTACCCTTGGAATTAAGTCTGTATGACTGTATGCAGAACTGTACTGCTTGTCAATTATAGACTACCTCCTCCCTCTCTTATTCCCTCTCTTGTTTTTAATGTGTATCTTTTTCCAATTGAATTAAAATACATATGATTAACTCTTACGTTACATACAGAGTTCAATACATAGTATGAAGAAAAGAAAAGGAAAAGAAAGAAAACAGAGGAAAAAATATACAAAATAAAAAGTAAAAATAATAAACTCTCCCTCGACTGTTCAAGTCACTGATTCTAAAAGTGTCAGTGTTGCTTCTTTAGCTTTTATTTTAGAAGTGCTATTCTCCCAAATAAAGGAGAATATATGGTATTTGTCCCTTTGGGACTGGGTTATTTCACTAAGTATGAGGTTTTCCAACTTGCTCCATTTTGTTGCAAAGGAACGGATTTCATTCTTTTTTTTTTTTACTGCCATGCATTCCATAGTGTACATATCCCACAATTTCTTTATCCACTCTTCGGTTGATGGACATTTAGGTTGCTTCCATGACATAGCTATTGTGAATTGAGCTGCAATAAACATGGGAGGTGCAGATAGCTCCTTGGGTAAACTCCCAGGAGTGGAATGGCTGGGTCATATGGTGGGTCTATGTTCAGATTTTTGAGGTATCTCCATACTGTTTTCCATAGTGGCTTTACCAGTTTACATTCCCATTGTTGTTTGTTGATTTCTGTATGTGAGCCAATCTAACAGGGTGAGGTGAAACCTCATTGTGGTTTTGATTTGCATTTCCTTGATGGCTAGAGATCGTGAACATTTTTTTCTTGTGTCTGTTGGCCATTTGATTTTCATATTTTGAAAAATGCTGTTAAAGTCCTTGGCCCTTCTCTTAACTGTGTTGTTTGTTTTGTTCTTGTGGAGTTTCTTGATCTCTTTGTAGATACTGTTTATTAATCCTTTTTTGGTTGCATAGTGTAGAGATCTTTGAAATACTTGGTTAAATTTATTCCAAGGTACTTGATTGCTTTTGTAGGGTTGTCCTTGGAAATTCTTTCTGAGCCATGGCATTGTCTGAGTATACAAAAGCTGTTGATTTCTGGGTGTTGTTTTTGTATCCTGCTACTTTACAAAACTCTAATTAGGAGTTCCAAAGGTATCTTATCCCCTAAATACAGAATCATGTTATCTGCAAATAGAGATAGTTTGACTTCCTCCTTCCCAGTTTCTGTTCAATTTCTTTTTTTTTTGGTTTGTTTGTTTGTTTGTTTTTGACAGGCAGAGTGTGGGCAGTGAGAGAAAAAGAGAGAGATCTTCCTTTTTGGTTGGTTCACCCCCCGCCAGTGGCCGCTGTGGTTGGCACGCTGCGGCTGGCGCACCGCGCTGATCCGAAGCCAGGAGCCAGGTGCTTCTCCTGGTCTCCCATGCAGTGCAGGGCCCAAGGACCTGGGCCATCCTCCACTGCCTTCCCGGGCCACAGCAGAAAGCTGGACTAGAAGAGGAGCAACTGGGACAGAATCCGGCGCCCCAACCGGGACTAGAACCCCGGGGTGCTGGCACCGCTGGCGGAGGATTAGCCTAGTGAGCCGTGGCACCGGCCTGATTTCTTTTTTTTTGCCCAATAGCTCTGGCTAAAACTTCCAGAGTTATATTGAATAGCAATGGTGAGAGTGGGCATCTCTCTCATCCTAGAATTCTGTGGGAATGCTTACAGATATTCCCCATCAATATGATGCTGGCCATGGGTTTGTCATAAATTACCTTGATTGTGTTGAGGAATGTTCCTATATAAACCCAGTTTGCTTAGAGCTTTCATCGTGAAAGGGTGTTGTATTTTGTCAGATGCTTTCTCTGCATCTGTTGAGATAATCAAATGGCTTTTGTTCCTGTTTGTTAATGTGATTTATCATATTGGTTGATTTTCAAATTTGCAACCATCCCTGCATTCCAGGCATAAATCCCATTTGGTCTGGGTGAGTGTTCTTCCTGATGTGTAGTTGGATTCATTTGGCCAGGATTTTATTGAGTATTTTTTCTAATATATTCATCAGGGAGCTTGGTCTATAGTTTTCTTTCTCTGTTGTATCTTTTGTAGGTTTAGGAATTAAGGTGATATTGACTTATTGGGTGGATTCCTTCCCTTTCAATTGTTTTGAATAATTTGAGAAGAACTGGGTTTACTTCTTCTTTAAATTTATGGTAGAATTCAGCAGTGAAGCTATCTGGTCCTGGGCTCTTCTTTGTTGGGAGGCCGTTCATTACTGATTCAATTTCTGTCTGGTTATGGGTCTGTTTAGGTGTTATTTCTGTTGTGTCTGTTGTTAAATTTCCATTACCATCTCTAATTTTATTGATTTGAGTCTTATCACCTTTTTCAGTTAATTGGGCCTATGTTGTGTCAATTTTGTTTATTTTTCCAAAAAACCAGCTCTTCAGTTTGCTTATTTTTTGTTTCAATTTTGTTGATTTCTTCTTTAATTTTAATTATTTCTTTTCACCTACTAGCTTTGCATTTGATTTGCTGTAGTTTTTCTAGATCCTTGAGGTACTTAGAGAGTTCATTTTTAAAAAAAAATTTTAAAGCTTTTATTTAATTAATATAAATGTCCAAAGTACAGCTTATGGATTACAGTGGCTCCACCCCCCATAACTTCCCTCCCAACCGCAACCCTCCCCTTTCCCACTCTCTCTCCCCTTCCATTCACATCAAGATTCATTTTCAATTCTCTTTATATACAGAAAATCAGTTTAGTATATATAAAGTAAAGATTTCAACAGTTTGCCCTCACATAGCAACACAAAGTGAAAAATACTGTTGGAGTACTAGTTATAGCATTAAATCACAGTGTATAGCACATTAATGACAGAGATCCTACATGATTTTTTTTTAAAAATTGATTAATTTTCTATGTAATTTCCAATTTAACACCAGGGTTTTTTTCATTTTCAATTATCTTTATATACAGGAGATTGATTCAGTATATACTAAGTAAAGATTTCATCAGTTTGCACCCACACAGAAACACAAAGTGTAAAAATACTGTTACAGTACTAGTTATAGCATTACTTCACATTGGACAGCCCATTAAGGACAGATCCCACATGGGACGTAAGTTCACAGTGACTCCTGTTGTTGATTTAACAATTTGACACTCTTGTTTATGGTGTCAGTAATCTCCCTAGGCTCTAGTCATGAGTTGCCGAGGCTATGGAAGCCTTTAGGGTTCGCCGACATCAATCTTATTCTGACAGGGTCATAGTCAAAGTGGAAGTTCTGTCCTCCCTTCAGAGAAAGATACCTCCTTTGATGGCCCCGTTCTTTCCACTGGGATCGCACTCGCTGAGATCTTTCATTTAGGTCTCCTTTTTTTTTTTGTTTTTTTCCAGAGTGTCTTGGCTTTCTATGCCTAAAATAGAGTTCAGTTATTTTGCGACTTTTCAGTTTCTTAAAGTAGGCACCTATTGCTATAAACGTTTCTCTTACCTTTTGCTGCATCCCACACATTTTGATAAGTTGTATTGTCTTTTTGCTTCCTGAAATTTTTTGATTTCTCTTTTTATTTCTTCTGTGACCCACAATTTGTTCAGGAGCATGTTGTTTAGTCTCCATGTGTTTGCATATGCTCTAGAGATTCCCGAGTTGTGGATTTCCAGCTTCATTGCATTGTGGTCTGAGAAGATGCATGGTATGATTTAAATTTTTTGAATTAGCTGAGACTCACCTTATGACCTAGCATATGGTCAATCCTAGAGTAAGTTCCATGCACAGGGGAGAAATATGTGTACTCTGTAGCTGTGGGGTGGAAGGCTCTGTTAATATCTGCAAAGGTCTTCCTTCCAATGGTTCACCCCCCAAATGGCTGCTATGGCCGGCACACTGCACCGATCTGAAGCCAGAAGGCAGGTGCTTCCTCCCGGTCTCCCATGCGGGTGCAGGTCCCAACCACTTGGGACATCTTCCGCTGCCTTCCTAGGCCTCAGCAGTGAGATGGACTGGAAGAGGAGCAGCGGGACAGAATCTGTTGCCCCAACCGGGAATAGAACCCGGGGTGTTGGCGCCTCAGGCATAGGATTAGCCTAGTGAGCCGCGGTGCCGGCCATCCTAGTGATTTTCTGTCTGTTTTATCTGTCCCTTGCTGAAAGTGGGGTATTGAAGTCCCATATTTCTATTATATTTGAGTCCATATTTTCTTTTAGATCCCATAATAATTCTTTCAAAGAACCAGGCACCCCATAATTAGATGCATATAGATTTATAATAGTAACGTCTTTGTGTTGGATTGATCCTTTAATCATTATATAGTGTCATTCTTTGTCTCTTTTTAATAGTTGGTGTGTTAAAGTCTATGTTGTCTGATATTAGGATGGCTACTTTTTTGGTTTCTGTTAGCTTGGAATATCTTTTTTCCCTTTTTTCACTTTCAGTCTGCAAGCATCTTTACTGGTGAGATGTGATTGCTGAAGGCAGCAGATAGATGGGTTTTCTTTTTTAATCCATTCAGCTGGTCTGTGTCTTTTGACTGTAGAGTTGATACCATTTACATTCAGTGTGACTAGTGTTAAATACTGTCTTTTTCCTGTCATGTTTCCTTAAGTAGAGCTGTTTATGTATTTTGGTTTTTCTTTGTATTTTAGCTAGGTCATTTCCCACGGTCATCTTCTTTGTAGTGCAGTTCCTGTTTCTGTGTTTCTGTGCAGCACATACTTGAGCCAGTGTTGTAGGGCTGGACATGAATCTTTCAGTTTCTGTTTGTCGTGGAAACTCTTTACTTCCCCTTCATTCATAAATGGTAGCTTTGCAAGGTACGGTATTCTCAGTTGGAAGTATTTTTCCTTTAAAACTTGGAATATATCATGCCATTTCTCCTTGCCTGTAAGGTTTGTGATGAGAAGTCGGGGGTGAGTCTGACTGGATTACCTCTGAGTGTCATCTATCAGTTTCTCTATGACACATGTTAAGATCTGTTCTTTCACTGAGCTGAGCATTGCCAGAATGTGTCATGGTGAATACCTTTTCTGGTCATGTCTGTTGGGGGTTCTATGTATTTCTTGTACTTGGATGTTGTGGGAGTTTGCTGATAGTATTTCTTTCTTTTTATTTTTTTGTCAGGCAGATTTAGGCAGAGAGAGAGCCAGAGAGAAAGGTCTTCCTTTTCCATTGGTTCACCCCCCAAATGGCCGCTATGGCTGGCATGCTGCACCGATCCAAAGCCAAGAGCCAGGTGCTTCCTCCTGGTCTCCCATGTGGGTGCAGGGCACAAGCACTTGGGCCATCCTCCACTGCACTCCCGGGCCACAGCAGAGAGGTGGACTGGAAGAGGAGCAACCGGGACAGACTCCAGCGTCCCGACCGGGACTAGAACCCAGGGTGCCAGCACTGCAGGCGGAGGATTAGCCAAGTGAGCCAGGGTGCCAACCAGATAGGATTTCATTAAGAAGGCCTTCTAATCCATTCTCTCTTTCCACACATTCCAGGGCTCTCATTATATGAACATTGCATTGCTTGATACAATCTTGTAAATCTAAAACTGTGATTTTTAATTTTCTAATTTTTTTCTTATATTTAGTATTACTGTATTAATTTAGTATTACTGTATTAATTGCAGAAGTTTGTCTTCCAGTTCTCATATTCACTCTTCTATTTCATATATTTGGTTTCTGAGAGATTCCACGACATTTTTTATTTGGTCAATTTGAAGTTTCCATTTCCAGTATTTCATTTTGGCTTCTCTTTAGAATCTCAGTTTCTTGGGAATGCTTTTCATTGAGATCTTGAATCCGTTTTTATTGCTTCTAAGTAATCTTACCAATTTTCTGAACTCTTTTTCTGGCATGTCTTCAATTTCTTTTTCTTCAGTCTCCCTTTATGAAGATTTAGATTGCCCCCTTGGCAAGTTCATAGGTTCTTTCTTATTCAGAATTTTTCCTTTGTTCTTTGGCATTTGTTTGTTTTCTGATTGATTTAACTTTTAAGTTGATTTCCCTCTGCTATGAGCTGCTATGTGTCTGTGCTGGTTGCCAGTGTAAGCAAGCAGTTCCACCTCCTGGAGCTTTGTTTATTTCTGGGAGCTTAAGGAGGAGAGTACCCAGGCTTTGATGTACTAAGCACCACCTACCAGGGCTGGTCTCCCTGCTCCTTTGTTCACTAAAAAGAGCTTGTGTTTGTTTTTCAGATTTATTTTTTGCTGTGTAACTTGCATGATGGGAGAGAAGTCACTCTGAATTGTTGTGATTGTTGTTCTCTGGTGGGGTGTGTTGTGAGGTGGCCCCCGCAATTTTTGGGTTCATGGCACAGGAGGGAAAAGTGCAGCCCGCTGCCTACACTCAAAAATGTAAACAATCAGTGTCGCCTATCCCTGCCAGCTGCAGTTCCGGTTAGGGGGCGGGGTAAGACACCGAGGAATCGTGGCATGTTCACCCTTCCTGCCTGTCCCCCAGAATTTCTTCTTCTTCCTGCTTAGAGCACCGATTACTGTTCACCAAATTTCCACACTCATCTGTGTATGCATCTCTGTGGGCTCACAACCTCTCTCCTGATTCACTGAGGCAGTGGTGGCTGTCTCCTCACTGGTTCTCCTTGCTGTTCCCTTTCTGCACTTTGGGCACCTCTCTGTTTTCCCAACGTGGACCTGTGCACACTCTGGTGAACTCCTGGGCCACTCTGCATAAACTTTTTATTATTGCTCTGCTTCCTCGTATTCCTTCTACTCGTTAATTATCCATTTTTCCCTGTGTGACTTGGAACATCCCACTGCTATACCGCCATCTTGCCTCCACCTCCACAGACGCAAACTTCATCTGCTGTTTCACTCCATAAACAGCTGCAGCCGCTGTCTTGGGCCAGGCTAATGCTAGGATCCTAGAACTCAGTCTGGATCTCCCTCATATGTATCAAGAACCTGAGGACTTGAGCCACTTCTGCTGCCTCCTGCGGTGTGCAATAACAGGAAACTGGAGTAGAACTGTAATAGCTGGAATTCATACTAGGCATGCCAACTTGAGATGCTGGCTAATGAAGCACAGTCTTAACCACCATTTCAAATGCTTGCCCCCTCTTTTAAGGTCCTGTCCCTCTGCATCCATGATTGAACAATTAGAGATCAAAAATATGTGAATGATAAAAATTGCATGTATATTGAGCATATACAGGATTCTAATCATTCTTACCTGAATAGTACAGGAACACATTTAACTATTTACTTGTGTTGCATTAGATATTACAGTCCTAGTGTCTTAATGTGAGTTAGAGTTTGAGTTTGAGTTTGTGTGTGCAAGTATGATCAGCATTTTGTATGAAGAACTTGAACATCTGTGGGAGTTTTGTATCCATCGAGTTCCTAGAACCATTCTTCAGTTACAAAGAGATCTTAGTGTTTTTATAGTTATTTTCCTGGCCTTTGGTAGTTTTTTGTTTGTTAATTTTTTCTGCTTTATGCTCAGGTCTGCATTATATTTCTAAGGCTGGTGTTCTTTAATTTGCTTCCCTGTCCTCAAGAACTGTGTCCTGTGAAGTCAATATGTCCTTGTCTCTGAATTCTATACTCATCGTCAAATGAGGGTGATCCTTCCTACTTCATGTGCTTTGGCAACAAGCTGGAATAATCAGGCATCTAGTTGCATTTGTTGTTTTATCAGGAATCATTTTTTTTGTACTGCCTTGTCTCATGGTTAAAACCTGATATCAGTGGTTTCTTCGTTAATTATTATAGGAAGTTAAATTAATCAGAACTGAAACATTTTAGTTGGCTGAGGACTGGACTAGAGGCGAAATTCTGAGTTGAGCCCCAAAGTCAGAGACATATTATGAGACATGGTTGAGACACGTCCTCAAGATTTGAGTTGTGTGAAGGAGAGACACTTCTCTCCTAATTGTTGTGGCTCTCCCAAGGATCTGGGTTAAAGGTATACAATTTACTTAGTTTCAGGTGGAGAGTTGATGACACTTCTTAGAGTTTGGAATAGGAGAGAGAGACATCTCTTTCATATGTTCTGAGTCTCAGGAGCCTGAGCAGACCCCTGGAGATCAAAGACAGGTTTCATTCTTTGTATCTGAGTGCTTGCTGTCTCCTACACTCAAGTAGACAAAAAGGATAGAAGGTATTCACAATTTTTAATTGAAAAGGAAGAGCTATGAACTTGGCTTTTTAGAATAGTGTTTAGAAGTAGAGTCATTGAGGGGGTTGAGCTGTATCTGGGGTAGGAGAGAAATGGTTTTAGATACCTGAATGTAAGAATAGAGGCTGACAGTGACTGTGCTACAGGTATTTTGGTTTTTAATTTTAATTTTAATGGTGCTAGATGGCAAGATGGGAGAATTGTTACATGACTTAACATATTCCCTTCCATCTTTTTTTCCCTTAGGTCCTTACACCTTCAGCATATGTGATACCTCCAGCTTCTCTGAGTATATTCGTGGAGGCATTGTCAGTCAGGTCAAAGTACCTAAGAAGATTAGTTTTGTGAGTATGAGTTGATGGTAGGTTTCTGAGTGTTTTCTAGTTGTTTCCGGCCTCTGATCCTGATGTCCCACTTTCCACAGAAATCCTTAGTAGTGTCATTGGCAGAGCCAGATTTTGTGATAACAGACTTTGCCAAGTATTCTCGCCCTGCTCAGCTGCACATTGGCTTCCAGGCCCTGCATCGGTTTTGTTCTCAGTACAATCGATCTCCTCGACCACATAATGAGGTAGAGATGGGGAGATAACCAGTGAATTGGACCAAAGCTGTCATATGTTTCCATTTGCCTACAATTTCGTTCCTCCTTATCCTCCTACAGTGGTCTGACATGTTCTTTTTTGACTCGTCAGGAAGATGCAGCAGAACTGGTGATCTTAGCACAGACTCTGAATTCTGAAGCCTTGCCCCCAGGACAGCAGGACATCCTGGATGAAGACCTCATTCGCAAGTTGGCATATGTAGCTGCTGGGAATCTGGCACCTATAAATGCCTTCATTGGGGGCCTGGCTGCCCAGGAGGTCATGAAGGTCAGCATGGATGATTAAGGGCATGGCCAGAAGTGTCCTCTACTTGTCACTTGTCAAGCCTCAACTACTGACAGCCTTTTCTCCCCAGGCCTGCTCTGGCAAGTTTATGCCTATCATGCAGTGGTTATACTTTGATGCTTTAGAATGCCTTCCTGAAAACAAAGCAGCCTTCATGGAAGACAAATGTCTCCCGGTATGTGGGTCCTCTGTGATGACTTCATTGTGAGCAATTCTAAAGCAACTCTTCCTTAGACTTCCTGTTTTTTTTTTCTTTTCCTTTTTTTCTCTTTCTTTCTTTCTTTCTTTCTTTCTTTTTTTTATAGCATCAGAACCGTTATGATGGGCAGGTAGCCGTATTTGGCTCAGACCTACAAGAGAAACTGGGCAAGCAGAAGTACTTTCTGGTGAGTAGACACCCACTGCCTTCACCTTCCTTACTAGCTTCTGACCCCTCTTAAATTTTCTTTTGTCTCCAGAAGTTGGGTCTTTCTGATTTTTGGTGGCTTGATCACATTCATTTTTTCACTTTCTGTGAATTGAAGGAAAACTTGATATATTCTTTGTTTTGGGTCTCAAGTGCTTCCATTTTTAAGATGATGATAGATTTTTGTGATTTGGCAGTTTAAATATGTGGCATAGGTGACTTTCTTCCATCTTTGTATCTCTACGGGAAGTATGGAACGGTAAATGGCTTCCTGCTATCTGCAGTCACCTTGACCAGACTCTCTTTCCCATCTTCTAGGTGGGTGCAGGTGCCATTGGCTGTGAGTTGCTCAAGAACTTTGCCATGATTGGACTAGGCTGTGGGGAGGGTGGGAATATTACAGTGACAGATATGGATACCATTGAAAAGTCCAATCTCAACCGACAGTTTCTCTTCCGGCCCTGGGATGTCACAGTGAGTTGAATGGGGTTTATCTCTCTCTCTCTCTCTTTTTTTTTTGTTCTCAGTCCTAGTGTCTTAGAACACCTCTCTCTGGGTGTCTCATAGCTGCGTCCAAATTTAATTGTCTGCCGGTCAGTCTTCAACTCAGCAAACATTTATCAAGCACTTAGGTCATTTCTTTGGTAGGTTTTCATAATTTCTCCACTCCTGCGTTGTTGGTTTTGGGCCATTTTGAATGCGGTGCTGTAAATTGGGGTTATGGAAGGTCGTTGTGAAAGTCAGTAATTTTACTGCCTGCTCAGAGTCTTATAACTTTACAGTCCACATAGTAGGTTCTAGACATTTGAAATACATGTTAAAAAGAAGTTCCTGCCCTTTTCTAATAGGAAAATTAATAGTAAAATACTCTTTGAATCCACAAGATTGCAATAGCCATTTTAAGAGTACTAAGACCATTATTTGATTTTTTTACTCATTTTATCAAAGAGTGGAATTTTCTAATCTACTACAGGAAATCCTCATTTAATTCAATGAAACACTTTTCAAGTGACCACTGTATCATGAGACAGAATATGTACTAGTTGTAAATATCCATTCCAAATGGAAGTTGATTGAATATGGATTCCAGATTTACTTAAAACCAAACTTATAAACACTTTTGACTTGTTAAGTTTGCTATATAGTTTTAAACTCCTGCAAGTTATGCTGATAGGCTGTCAAACTATTTTTCTGTGCTGCATTTTCCTTCAAACAAAATACCAGGTTGAATGCATTAGAAATGAGAATCTAGCTGTCATTAAGAAGTACATAAAGATATCTGACCAAAAGATAAATGGAGTTTGGCTCCTGTTACTGAAGTTTGCATTGGAAAATATTTTTATGATAATTCGGATTATGTGTAGGATCTATTAAGGATTTTAAAATGGTCTAATTTTTTTGTACTTTCTATTTAAATATGTGATATGAAAATCTATAGAACAAAGTTTCTTGGTTTCATAACTTAAAAAAAAACAAATACAGTCACAGAGAATATCATTAATACGTGAAAAGGTAGGGTATGGACGTGGTAAGAAACAAAGGTGTCTTTGGAAGGTTTACAGTGTAGACAAAAGTATCTTTCATTAGAAAGATGACATTTTTGGGGCCAGTGCTGTGGTACAGTGTGTTAACACCCTGGTCTGAACTGCCAGCATCCCATATGGGTGGCGGTTCAAGACCTGGCTGCTCCACTTCCGATCCAGCCCTCTGCTGTGGCCTGGAAAAGCAATAGAAGACGACCCAAGTCCTTGGGCCCCTGCACCCACCATGGGAGGCCTGGAGGAAGCTCCTGGCTCCTGGCTTCGGATCAGCACAGCTTCAGCCATTGCAGCCGATTGGGGAGTGAACCAGCAGATGGAAGACCTCTCCCTCTCTCTTTTTCTCTCTGCTTCTCGTCTTTCTGTGTAACTCTTACTTTCAAATGAATAAAGAAATCTTTAAAAAAAAGATGAAATTTTCTTCAGATACTCGAAGGATGTAGACTAGAATGTCTAGCATGGCCGACGCCGTGGCTCAATAGGCTAATCCTCCGCCTTGCGGCGCTGGCACACCGGGTTCTAGTCCCGGTTGGGGTGCCGGATTCTGTCCCGGTTGCCCCTCTTCTAGGCCAGATCTCTGCTGTGGCCTGGGAGTGCAGTGGAGGATGGCCCAAGTGCTTGGGCCCTGCACCCCATGGGAGACCAGGAGAAGCACCTGGCTCCTGCCATTTGATTAGCGCGTTGTGCCGGCCGCAGCATGCTGGCCGAGCCAGCCATTGAGGGTGAACCAACGACAAAGGAAGACTTTCTCTCTGTCTCTCTCTCCCACTGTCCACTCTGCCTGTCAAAAAAAAAGAATAATTTAAAAAGAATGTCTAGCCTAATAGTGTGCCAACAGATAAAGGTAAAAACCTGAGCAAAACTATACTTTATGGTGTGCAATGATAGAGACAGCTCATTTTTCTCCAAGGAAAAATGTATTAGCAGTGGAGAGTTTTTTAAAAAGATTTATTTTTGTTTATTTGAAAGAGTTTGAGAGAAGAGAGATCCTTCATCCACTGGTTCACTCCGCAAATGGCTGCAGTGGCCAGTGCTGAGCTGATCTGAACCCAGGGGCCATGAGCTACTTCCAGGTCTGCAGGGGCCAAGAAACTTGAGTCATCCTTCTCCTGCTTTCCTGTGCCATGGCAGAGAGCTGTATAGGAAATGGAGCAGCCAGGACTCGAGCCAGCACCCATTTGGGATGCTGGCGCTGCGGGCCACAGCTTTAAAACACTTTACCACAGTGTTGCCTCATCAGTAATGGGTTTTAAATAAGAAAAGGTCTTGGTCTTGGTTTTGGCTTTGGCTTTGAAAAGATCCTGTGTGCCTTTGTTTTTATTTAGGTGATGTCATCCCTAACCTGGGTCTCATTAAATGAAGAAAAAGGTAGAATCAGTTGGTAAAATAATGCAAAACTAAGGAATTTTTTTCCTATTTGTGGCATACATCTTGGGCCCTCTTTGTCTCATTTCACATTTTTCACATGTGGCATTGTCACAGAACAACAGCTGATGTTCTTGAATTTGGAGTGAAGGCTTTTCATCACTTAATCAGTTGTTAGGTTAGCTGTTTAAAAGGTTGTGTGTGAATGTATGACAAACAGCTTTCTCCCTCCATTCCCATTCAGAAGTTAAAGTCTGACGTAGCTGCTGCATCTGTGCGTCAGATAAATCCACACGTCAGAGTAATAAGCCACCAGAATCGTGTGGGCCCTGACACTGAGTGTATCTACAATGACGACTTCTATGAAAACCTGGATGGTGTAGCCAATGCCCTGGACAATGTAGATGCCCGTGAGTTTCTAGGCACATGAGGATAGGGCAAAGCCATCATTGTGCATATTAGGGTGGGGTGTACCTTTTTTATTGTGTCCTAAGACTCCTCTCCCAGTTCTCATGATACATCCTCTTTACCTCCATGAAGGCCTGTACATGGACCGCCGCTGCGTGTACTACCGTAAACCATTGTTGGAGTCAGGGACACTGGGCACCAAGGGCAATGTGCAAGTGGTTATTCCCTTCCTGACGGAATCTTACAACTCTAGCCAGGACCCACCTGAGAAGTCCATCCCCATCTGCACACTGAAGAACTTCCCCAATGCCATTGAACACACTCTGAAGGTGATTAGCCTTGGGCTCTTTGGGAGGTGAAAGAGACAGGCCCAGACATAGCCTCAGGGTTTTGAAACCCTTGGCATTCCAGAACTGTAAGCCTCAGTGTGGCAAATCTTTCTGCTAATCAGTTTTCATGTATACCAACAACTTCGTTTTTAAAACTTTTTTTTAACTTTAAAAAATCTTCTGTTAGTTAAAGACTACAATTTCAGTAAACATCTGAAAAGTGAGAATGTGTAAACACTAATGTGTGTCTGAGCAAAACTGACTGCACTGTTAACTTTGTTTTTTCAAAGGTAACAGAGTTATTACAAAAAAACTTTGCATTAAAGTATATATTTAAATTTCCGTAACTGCTGCTCAAAATGTTTCAAACAGTTAGTTTATCAGAATAGTTTCTGTTGACATAATGGCCATACATATAGAACAGGCCATATTTAGTTGAAGAAAATAAATACACCTGAGTAACTGATACACATAACCTAATCCTAATCTGCAACCCAAGAACCACACCATTGTGTGTTTAGAGTGTTTCTTAGTGTAATATTTGAGACTTTGTTTAGGAGGAATTATCTGTAAAAAAAAATTGTCTTCCCAACTTAGCACTTTCAGCGTGAGTGGATATACTTATTTATGTACTCATGACTGTCAGTTTTTGGCTCTCATGTGTATTTATATGTTTATATAACCTCTAGTAGGTCGCGTTTTCTTTTGTGCCCAACATGCAGGGAAATCTATGAGAAAGGTTTTAAAACATTTTCATTATATGACCTCAGACTTCTGTGAAACTTCTGCATGCCTCGGATTCCTTATCCATAAAATTTCCATGACAATTAATATCTCATCCTTTCTATAACATTTAACATGCATTTGCTATTTTGAATAAGCTCTAGATATATATGTATTTGGTTGTTTCTTTGTAGCAAGTGCATGGAGCATAGAAATTACTCTCTAGAATGATAAAGTAGGCAGTAGGACAGAGCTACAGTCTCCAGTGAATCTCTGGCATCTAGAGATCCAAATGACTTTGCAAATGATTGTACTTACTGGTCTTACACTTCTCATATTTAAAGTATAAAATGGCAGCACATATGCAGAACTGCCTTGTTTTTTTGCCAGTCCCAGGGTCTCTGTGGGGATTTTTGTTGTTATATTTAGCTGTGAATTTTCCTTCTTTTTGAGGAAAAACACCCCTATTCTAGTAATGTACACAGACCTGACGAGTAGCTCTTCATGCCTAAGCACCTGCGTTACTACTGTATAGATAAGCCACTGAAAAAGTAGAGGTGTGAAGTTGAGGAAATTTGGGGAGCCACATTTAACAAACTTCACTGTTGCGCACTGACAGAGCAGAAGTGCTTCTTTCAACTTGCTTGATTCACTGATTAATCTTTCTAATACGTTTAGAAACCTCTGTGTTATTCATTGTCCCTGTGTAATGTTTGCTTTGTCTGCAGTGGGCCTGGGATGAATTTGAAGGCCTCTTCAAGCACCCTGCAGAAAATGTCAACCAGTATCTCACGTGTGTAACAACTGAACTGTGACGCTTGCCCCTGCCCAACAAAGCCTAAAAACCTTGTGTCTGCTTCCCTCACATCTGTACCTTATTATGTTTGAGCCTCTTGACACCTTTTGGGAATCATGTCTGGCTTTGCATGGAGAGTGTGGGATTTTCAGGAAGCCTGCTTCTGGGTCTGTTGAATAATCCTGCTGTTTGCTTCTTCCCTATAGAGACCCAAAGTTTGTGGAACGGACTTTGCAGCTGGGAGGCACCCAACCAGTGGAGGTGCTGCAGGCCTTACAGCGTAGCCTGGTGCTGCAGCGACCATATACATGGGCTGACTGTGTGACTTGGGCTTGCTACCACTGGCACACCCAGTATTCTAACAACATCCGGCAGCTACTCCACAACTTCCCTCCCAACCAGGTATTATGGCACTTTTCTGGACCTTTTGGCAGAGTACTTTTCTGGGAAACAGGAGAGTTCTCCAGGTTTTTGATAATCCAGCAATCACAGGCAACCCAAGGATTGGTATCTCAGAAAAACAAGCTGCTGTTCTGCAAACATGTTCTGCCTATTTCCTTTTCCACCAGGAAAGGGTTTTTTTCATTTCTGGTTCCCTGATTATGGTGTCGAGTATTGTTTCTGATCTCACATTGTAGATACTACCAGGGAAAGCTTTATAGTTCTAAAGTTTTATAGTTATATAGTTGCAAATTTAACAGCCATTGTTGGTTTGAAACCCAATGGACTTGACATTAGAGCAAGCCATTTAGTTTTCTCTTTGTATTTCTGTAACTTTATCTGTAAAGAAGAAATAATAACTCATATGTTGGGGTTTTTTTCAGGGTTAACATATATATGTTAAGCTTTAGTTTGTATAGTGCCTGCCAGAGTGACAAGTTTATGATTTTTTTTTTGATATTCTGATAAAAAGTTTCCCAGAATAGTGTCTAGACTCACAGGAACAAAGTGAGGTGTTAGCATTGCCAGCTGGTCTCCTACACTCAGGTTCTACTCCTCCAAAATCTTTCCTCTCCTAGCTGACAAGCTCAGGAGCCCCGTTCTGGTCTGGACCCAAACGCTGTCCACATCCACTTATATTTGATGTCAACAATGTAAGTCTCAATTTCCTGGGATCTCTTTGGGTCAAGGGGAAGTTGGATAGGTAGGAAATAGGCAGATTTCCCCACTGAGAACTGACTTTGTGTGTTTGCCTTCTCACAGACGCTACATCTGGACTATGTGATGGCTGCTGCTAACCTGTTTGCCCAGATGTATGGGCTGATGGGCTCTCAAGACCGACCTGCTGTGGCCACACTCCTGCAGTCTCTACAGGTACCTGAATTCATCCCCAAGTCTGGTGTCAGGATTCATGTTTCTGACCAGGAGCTGCAGAGTGCCAGTGTCTCTCCTGGTGAGTTTTGGCCAGCAGGCCAGGAGTTCACTCTACTTTCTCCACCTATGTCTCCTCACTAGCCTTACCACTACTTGGCCCTTCTCTGTGACTATAGGCGTAGGGTTTACCAACATACCATCTTTTTGGGTGTTACTTTTATTCTGTGTGAAATAAGGATGACTGGTTGCAGGTGTCATTTCTTTTCTTTCTACCTCAATAGATGTCAGAAATAGCTGTTCATTATCCCTTTTCTGGTTTTTGTTTGCCTTTGTTCTTTGCTTCTCTATATGATCTGAACGAGTGTTACCTTTTCTTGATCCCTTACCTGCTTTATCTCTTCAATTTCTCCTGTATCCCATGTAAATATTTACCCCAAACTTTTTGTTTTCTGTTTTCCTCCTTATCCTGTTGTCCTCCGTATGTCTTCTCAAACCTCATTCTCAAATTCCCATCTCCATCTATCTACAATGTGGCTCATGCTATGTGTCTTCCTCTCTGTAGTGTCTTACCCCTGATTGTGTTTCTTCCATTTTACATATCTCACCACTTCAGATCAGTTGCCATATTTTCCTTTATAATTGCCACCTCTTTATGTTCCTCTGTGCACATATTTGTCTGTATCTCTCATGCATGTCTCCCTTCCATGTATTTGTTTTTAACTCGCCTTATGTACGTAACCTATCTCTACTATTCTCCCACTGAATCTTGCCCTTCAAATTTCTTGACATTAATCCGACTTGATGGTTCCCTTCTTTGTTACTGTCTGGAAGTTTTCCTTCCTTCCCTTACTCATTTTCTTTTTCAACTCCAGTCTCATGTTTCCTCCCCTGTATCTCCTCATCTGTGTGTGTTATTCTTCCATACGACCTCGATATCCATGGTTTATCTTTTCTGTCTTCTGTCAAGATCCTATCTGCTCCCTCTTTTTTTAATATGGTCAGAGTCTGATAAGGCTATTACCTGTTTATGATGTATGTTCAGCAATGCTAAATGTGTTCTTGTACAACAAGACTAAGACTTTTTAATGTTAACTAAAAATTCAAGTCCTGTTACAGTTTCTCCTCATTTTTCCCTTCCTCACTGTCTCAGGCAGCATACCTGTTTTCTGCTTCCACAAGTTATTATTCTAGGAATATAAAAAGTAGAATCATACTATTTTTCTTTTGTGTCTTATTTATTTTATTGCTGTGATGTCTTCAGTAATGCATGGACAGATACAACACCTAGAAGGTTAATGTGTGTTAAAAGTATGTGTCAGAATTTCCTTCCTTTTTAAGACTGAGTCTATTACATGGATTACATTTTGTTGACAGAAATTTGGGTTGCCTCTTGGCTATGCTGGATAGTGCTTCTTCATCATTTATTAATAGCTTTATAATTTTCCTATCGTGCTTCCTACATCTTTGTACCTCTTTCTCTGGGGGAATATTGCCTCCTATTTTTCTTGTCTCACTATTTCCCAAAGTGTCCATGATATGCATGAACACTTTGTGTACCCTGGGCTACTGATTTTACCTCAGAAACAGGCTTAGGATCAGAGGGACTAACCGTGTCTCCTCTTTTCGCGCAGATGACAGCCATCTAGAGGAGCTCAAGGCTGTGCTTCCCAGTCCAGACAAACTCTCCGGGTTCAAGATGTACCCCATCAACTTTAAGAAGGTTGTTGGTGGGGTCCTGATCTGGGTAGGGAAATAAGTTGACAGTGGCTCAGCTCTCAGGCTTTGTCAGCATTATGGATCTACAACAGGGCCCAGTCATCCTTTGTGGTGTGGAGGTTAGCAGGTAGTTGGAGTGGGAAATATACTTCTCGCATGTAGCTAAGAATCCTTTTCACTCTTATTCTTTCCCCTCTCCCCCCTCCTCCTCATTCACAACAGGATGATGATAGCAACTTTCATATGGATTTCATTGTTGCTGCATCCAACCTCAGAGCAGAGAACTATGATATACCTCCTGCAGACCGTCATAAGGTAATGACAGTCTGATGAATCTTCCATCCCTGTGCAAGCTTACTTAAGTCTAGAATTTGAACTTAGCTTCTTGTGTAGATTTCAGCCTTCTCTAAAAATAACTTCTGTGGCACACTTGATTCACAGAGCAAGCTTATTGCAGGAAAGATCATCCCAGCCATTGCAACAACCACATCAGCTGTAGTTGGCCTTGTGTGTCTGGAGCTGTACAAGGTAGTGCAGGGACACCAACAGCTTGAGTCCTATAAGAACAGCTTCATGAACTTGGCTCTGCCATTCTTCAGCTTCTCTGAGCCCGTTGCCCCACCACGTCACCAGGTGAGAAGGGTGACAGCCTGCCTGTATGGAGATGTCATGTTACGCATTAGTAAACTATGTATATGAGTGAAAAATGTGTGTGTGTATGTGTGTGCAGTCATCTGTATTCCTTATGGCACGTGTAAGTTTCTGTCACTGGGTATCTGCTTTTTGTGTTCCCTTGTTCATTCATTCAGTGTACAAAGTGGGAGCATGACACACATTTTGAAAAAAAAACAGATTACTAAGGTACTTATAAGAAATTAAAAGGAGGAAAGTAAACGAGATAGAAAATGAGTGAAAGAGGTAACAAGGTCTCAGTCATATGTGGCTATTTGGTCATTATAAGAATTACAGTTACTTAAATTGAGATGTGGCTATCAGACTACTTGGAATAAAGAATTTCAATGGCTCTGACCTAACATGTCAAGTTGGCTGATAGTGGCCAGGCCATCTGGAATAACAACTATCCTTCCCCTTGTTCTTTGTTTCCAAGTATTATAACCAAGAATGGACTTTATGGGATCGCTTTGATGTACATGGATTACAGCCTAATGGTGAGGAGATGACCCTCAGGCAGTTCCTAGAATACTTCAAGGTAAGGTGCCTTTCTTCTTCATTTCCCCCACCCACGGGGTTGGTAGTTGTATAAATCCAAATCTTACAGATGGTCGTTCCCCTTCCTCCTTCTCATCCTCTGTAGACGGAGCACAAACTGGAAATAACCATGCTGTCCCAGGGTGTGTCCATGCTCTACTCATTCTTTATGCCTGCCTCCAAGCTGAAGGAACGTCTAGATCAGCCGTGAGTTGGTAGCTGGGGAGGGTGGAGGTGTCCTGCTCAGGGGGATCTTAAATTTCCAGCTGTATCAAGCAATAGTTAACTTTGATCTTGTCTTTGCCTACAATATGTCCCTCTCTTCTGTGTCACCTCCTTAACCTTCTGGTTTTTTTTGTCTCAGAATGACAGAAATTGTGAGCTGTGTGTCGAAGAGAAAAGTGGGCCACCATGTGCGGGCTCTGGTGCTTGAACTGTGTTGCAACAGTGAAAGTGGCGAGGACATTGAGGTCCCTTATGTACGCTACATCATTCCTTGAGCTTTGATCAGAGAACCTTTTTTTTTTTTGCTGCTTTCTACTGTTTGAAATTGGCGTTCATAATAAAAAAGTGATCCAGATGTGATACATTTTTGTTTTGGTAAGGGCCAATACCCTGTTATCTCTGTATTTCCATTTGTTAAAGTAATAATCCAGAGTCCAGCTCCACCCTCACAACATGGAAATTTCTTAAAATTCAAAGATACAGGACAGCCTAAGTACAACTGATTGATGAGTGCGGTATGTTAACTTTAATTTGGCATATTTGCTAAAATAAATGGTGACACCAACAAAGCCATTAACAGGGTTAAATCTGAGGATCTAATCCCTCTTCCGTGTTGATTCTAAGATAGAGATTGCACACCTGGTTTACCACAATACAAATTATATTTAGAGGTTATCCCACCTCAATCTTTGGTTGTAAGCCATATTCCATATTTCTCATCTGTAACAAAGGGACAACAAGTTGTTAGGAATAAAGTACATTTGTATGTATTACACGTGGATTTACTATTGTAATATGATGTGCCTTTTAAGTCTTTGAAACCTGTGCCTTTGCCATGCAGGTTTCATCCTACCCTCATGGTACTTGATGGGTCGACTCTTAGTGAAACCTGTGTAACCATGGTTTCCTTCTGTAAGGAGGGTGTAAATCTGGTGAAATGTGAAGAGCCAGTACCCTACTTCCCTCAACACCATTTTGTTTTCAGGATCACCAGACTTCCTTCATTCAGGGCAGCATGGAGCTGTGTTAGGATGATCTGTAGCAGCAGGACTCATCACTGGCCTCACAAGAACCCCAATCTTTCCCTTTCATCTTGACAATTCTACAAAATCCTGAAAGAACCAATAGTTTTGACTACTTTCACATTGTTAACCCGCCCAGGTTACCCAAAGCTTCCATTTGTATTCCCATACTTCAGACAGCTTGATCCTCATTTCTAAAATGACGTCTCATTTCTGAACTATAACTGAATCAACAAGCTTGGGGCCAGCTCGATGGCCCCAGCATAATGTGCTTGCCTGTAAATGATATTATTGGTCTTTCATTGACTTTGTATTTCTAGATGTCCTTTTTTTCCCTAAATGCCGTTTTCCTTACAGCACAGAGATACTGAGTAGGAGTGCTTTAAAAACTTGATTGAGGCAATGATCTAGCAAGGAGAAAGCTTTTCCTACCACAGGTGCTTTTTTAAAAGATTTATTTTATTTATTTGAAAGAGTTACAGAGAGGGGTAGAGACAGAGGTAGAGAGAGGTCTTCCATCCACTGGTTCACTCCCCCAGATGGCCACAACAGCCAGAGCTGTACCGATCCAAAGCCAGGAGCCAGGAGCTCCTTCCAGGTCTGCCACGCAGGTAAAGGGCCCCAACAACTTGGGCCTTTGGGCTTTCCCAGGCCAGAGCAGAGAGCTGGATTGGAAGGGGAGCAGCCTGATAGAACCGGTGCCCATATGGGGTGCCAGCACTCCCGGCCAGGGCTTTAACGTGCTGCGCCACACTGCTGGCCCCCCTCGTAGGTGCTTTTGTATACTGAATGCTCTGCAGTACAGATGCTAGCCTCTGCCCACTGAACATACAATGTATGAGGCTTGCATTCAAGTGGCATAATTTCTTTGCTGTAATAGTTTCCAAGTCCAACAAACTCCCATAGCCATGTTTAACATCATCATCTCTGAAATTTAATTTCACGTCAGGCCCAGACACGTGCAAATTTCATTTTCACTCTACTTGCCCTCAGTGATTACTGCTGTTGTCTGCTCTGAAATAATGTTCTGTTATCACTGCTAGATTTTCTGTATTTATCTCTGTATTTTCTGCACACGAGCATGCACCTATATCAGATTGACCCAAGAGAAGCCTGTGGTGGTATTTCATAGCCATCTTGTAGACCCTTAGTACACTGAGCTGGTATGATAGAGCGGGGGGTGTACTGTTAGTCTGGATTCTCTAAAAAGTTGAATCCATACGTATATATGGAAATAAGTATGGATAGATAAGTAGAGAAGATTTAGCCCTGCAGCCTGCAGGGGACAAGCTAGAGAACTAGCACTGATGATATAATTAAAATTTATGAAAGGGCCTAGGAACAAGTGCTATGATGTACGATTGCTGTCTTGTGGGGAAATTAGTTACATGATGGAGCCCAAAGGAAGTAAGGTGGGCGGAATCCAAAGTTGTTTACCACTAAAACTGATTGGCTGTGCAACATCAGGGGAGGTAACAAAACTAGTAACAAGTGTATAGACATATGGCTAGTCCTATAGAAATCCCCCCGTAAGGTGATTTTTTAAGTGATTGGTTGGTCCTTAGCCCTGCCCCAATGACTGCAGTTTTGTGCTATAAAAGGTTCTGTTTCGCACAAAGTAAATGAGTCCTTGCTAGACTTGGCTCCCCGCTGTGTCTGATTGTCTCCAGGATCGGGAGGCTGGGGAACGGGCAAGCGGTGCACTTACCTTTCCTCGGACCCAGTCCATCCTTCTACGGGTGGACTAAGACCCAGCATCTGGCGCCCAACGTGGGGCTCAAGCAGTAACTTTTCGGCCGAGGCCAAGTGGTCTCTCAGGGTAAGTGAAACCCTAGTATGGGTAATGCAGTTTCGTCCATTATGGACTGGGCCTTAAAGGCCTTACAGGACTTGGGAGAGCCCAGAGACTCAGAGGAAGATGGCGGGGAAAGAGAATGGGCTAAGTTTGATCAGGAATGCAGAGAGCCTGTTGAGGCACGAACTGTTGAGGTAAAAATGAAAGTAAAAGCCATCCCGCCTAGCCCCTCCACCCCAGGAGGGCCAAAACCACCCCCACACCTCCTGGGGGCAGAGGCAGCCTCCCCCTATGTAGAGCCAGGGAGGGAGCTTTGTGATCTGGGCACTTATGATTGCCCAGGAGGGGAGAGGAGAAATGAGGCGACCTTTGCGGAAGCTTATCCGGTGGACATAAAGCAGCATAGGGAAGTGAACTCTGGGCCAGGGAACCTGCTGCCTCAGGCCTACTCTGTTAATTTAGCTCCAGGCAGCAACAGAGCTCTGGAGTGGTATCCCTGGGAAGCGAAGGACTTAAAGGAGCTTCACGAGCTTCGCAAGGCAGTGGCAGAAGACGGGCCAAATTCCCCCTGGGCCCAAACTCTGCTACAACACATAGCTTATCAACCATGTGTCCCCGAGGGCTGGTTGGACGTGGCCAAGGCAGTCCCCGCGAGTTTCCAGTTCATAAAGTTGTGTGCCTTCTTTAAGGAGGAGTGCCGGGTGAGAGCCGAAGCTAACGAAACAGCCCAGCCAGCTATCCCTATTACATATGCTATGCTGGCTGGGATGGGGGAAGGGTTCTCTATGGGGATCCAGCAAGCTGTGCTACCTGCTCTGTACCGTGAACAAGTGAGGCAGGCAGGACTTAATGCCTGGTACAAGCTGGATGAGGGGCCCACAGAATCTCCCATCGCAGGGGTGCAACAAAAGCCAGGAGAGTCATTGCCAGATTTTGTAGCTAGGGTTGAACACAGTCTCCGTCGTAAGTTGCCAGCTGGGGACCTTCAGGATCAGTTTGTTAAGATGCTCATCTGGGAAGGAATGAATGCTGATCATAGGACGGGCTGCGCTGGCCTAAGGGAAGCATCGATAAGTCGATGGATAGTGGCCTCGCAGGATGTAGGTACGCAACAGCATCAAAATCAATCCCTGGCCATGACCCTACAGGCTCAGATGACGGCCATGATCCAGGCCCTCTCAGCCCAGACATCGGCAATGACAGAGGCTATTACTCAGGCTCTGGCCACCCAAAGTTCCAAGTCACTCGGGCAGGCCACTCAGAGAGCCTGCTTCAAGTGTGGGCAAGAGGGGCATTTTAAATGGGAGTGCCCTCAAGCCTCCTTGACTAATAGACTGGGAGGGTCAAAGCTGCCCCATACCCCCTGCCCTAGGTGCAGGAAGGGATATCATTGGAAAAAGGATTGCAGGTCCAAATTTGATATAGAAGGGAAGCCTTTAAACTAGAGGGGGGGGGGGCATCCTCCAGCCCCGTTAACTCAAGGAGGAACCCCATCCAAGGGGAAACCGGGGGTAACCCGTACTAGAACAATCCAAGCCCACTAGACTGCCCCCCTTATGGAGGGGCTCCGTCCCAAAATGAGTGTTGTCATAGGTGGAAAAATGTTTCACTGCCTAATCGCCACTGGGGTGGATAGGACGGTACTCCGGGAAGAGGAGGTGCCACCCACCTGGGAGCTAGCGGATGGGCCATCAATATTAGGAGTGGGGGGCAATTCTCGATCTAAGGAAACAGTTGCCCTCATGAAATGGGTCAGTCCTGATGGAGAACAGGGAAAAATACGGCCCCTGGTAGTGAAAAACCTCACAGTTAATTTATTAGGACAGGATATGCTAGGGCAAATGGATGCTGCGGCTACCACTGGCCTTACCTAAAGGAACAAAAACCTTCATCCATTAACCCTTTCCAACCTAATGAGTCTTTATTTGCAGTTAATAAGACTTTTTCTCCAGCACTACGGAAGTCTCTCATTCCCTGCCGCTTTGTTTCAGATGTGTTTCCCTGTCCTAAGCAATGGGCTCCTATGCTGATGACCAGCTCTTTTCTGTGCAGCTGTAGTTAACTTATCTAAGAGTTTGCACGTGTCTTGAAGGTTTCGTGTTTTATTGGATTTGTCTGTCTTTAATGTTTAAGTGATTACCTAACTCTGATCAGATCTACCCCACAGCTTTGATTAAAATACTCAGGTTATACGTGCTAGTTTTTGGCTGAGTAGTTTGACTCTCTAACAGTTTAAATTCTCAAATGGAGTCTAACAACTTTGGGACTTCCAGTAGGATCCCTGGAACTCTCAAAGGATGGGGCTCTAAATTTGTTAAACTAACAACTGTTTGAGTCAATTCAAATTATGCAAGGTATATTAAAATGTTGTGAATAACGTCAGACCTGTACTGTATTCATGTTCTTGCTTTCCAGCTAGAGTGGCCTTACAAAAATGAGTAAATTCTGTGTATACAAGCCCTTATATTGTTAACTAAACTAAGCCAATACAGATTGGTTCAGAGAATTAAGTTAATGCCAAAGCCCTTCGGTTTGCTTGGTAGCTCACTTGCTCGGTTTTATGCTTTAAATTTGTTTCTCTTAACGATGAAGATCTTTTCAAAGTTGTAAACATGTACTAGTGTCCATGTTTGCTGTCCAGGAGGAGTTAATGGTGTGGTATTCATTAATAACTCAGTGTCTTATAAGAGAGACATTTTGAGTTTGTTTGTCCATACATGACAATTCAAGACTATGTAAAAGTAACTACAGGTATAAAGTTTCAGAAGGTGTGAGCAAGTCATGAAAGGTTTTAAAAGGTTTACAACTTTAAAATTGTTTACAGAGTTTTCTTTAAGTTACGTGCTAATGCCAAAATTACATTGACCTAAAGTTGAAATAAAAAATGTGCACTAATGTTAGTAAATATCTGGAAATGGTCTAAGTCGTAAATCTTGGAATCTGTTTTTGCAAAAACTGTAACGTCTATTTTAACAGTGTCTGCTTAATGGGTTACTCTGCCATTTCTAAAGTTAGGTCCTTTTTAGCTCTGTTAAATAGTTCTAAGTTATGTGAGGATTTTGTGTACTAACTCTTATGTTCAAGGTGTTTATTTCTGGTTTATTCAATAACAAAAAACATAAAATTCATGTTCTGTCAAGGTAATCTATTGTGTACTCTACTGTCTCTGTTAAGTTCAAATTGATGAAAAGCATTGCTAAATACCTTTATGATTAGATCTGGTCTAAAAGTGTTAAGATCATCCTGTCTAATAAAGGGCTATCATTTCAGGATGTTAAAAAATTCTATTCTAACCAGATACTCTAAGTTCTCTTGGCACCTTTAACAAACTTTCTAAAAATCAAAGTTCTAAATTCTCTAAACTTTTGGTATCTTCAAAAGGGCCCCTGGAGATATCAAAAGATATATCTCTCATATTACAGAGATAATAACCAATTGGGATGTTTAAAAGTGCTGCCAAGATGTAAAATGATTCAGCACTCTACTAAAATACCTCACAACCCACAGGAATAGGCTATGGTGGAAAAAAAAACATCAATGCCTCAAAAAACAGTTATTAAAACAAAAAGGGGGAGTGGCTACCCCCCATCTACAGTTACATAAGGCCTTGTTTACTATCAATATTTTAGATTTTTCGAAAGGGTCAAGGGAGTCAAGGTTCCAAAAACATTGGGGACATTTAAACGCTAAACCTCAGATGCTCGTTAGATGGAGAGACCCTCTCACCCGACTCTGGAGAGGGCCTGACCCACTGATTCAGTTGGGAAGAGGATTTGGCTGTGTGTTCCCCATAGGGGAGTTGACTCCAATTTGAATACCGGCCAGAAATATCAGGCCTATGCCCGATGCAAGTAACAACCCACCCAGGGAGTGGTTTGCCCCTGAGGGAGATCCCCTTGTCTTTCCTCTTCCAGAAATGGACAGAGATCCAGAGGAGGTGATGATGCTACTCTTCGCTGTGATCCTGAAGTGCCCAGCCCAGTGACGGGGGATTTGATGACCCAAACGTGATCATCAAAACACTTCAGGAAGACCTGAAAAAGACAAAGAGAATTCCAAGAAAGCCCCCTTTGGACGGGCCTTAATGGACTCTTGCCCTACCTCTTCCCTCTTCTTGGACTGCTTCTTGCCCTGCTTTTAATCCTTGCTATTGGCCCATGCATAATGAATAGGCTTATACAGTTTATACAACAGCGCATAGAGGCAACAAGGGTAAGACAGGTTGAGGTTCATTACTAGAGGCTGCTAGCCACAGAGGGCTATGATCCCCTGAACTGGGGAAGTGCCCCCAGTGCTCTCCACATTGCCAACGACGGGTAAGATTCCGGATGGACCGGAACAACCTAAGACAGGCGGTGGAGAAAGCTCATCACGCTCCCATAATAACAAGTCACGCGACACCCCAAGACGGGTAAAGCACCCAGCGTCCTGCACCAACCTAAGACAGGGCTCATGGCCAAGCTGCCTGGGTTACCAATGACGGGTAAGGGCAAGGACGGCCAGGGGCAACCTAAGACAGGGACCGCGTGCTAAAACAAAAAAGGGGGAATATGTGGGGAAATTAGTTACATGATGGAGCCCAAAGGAAGTAAGGTGGGCAGAATCCAAAGTTGTTTACCACTAAAACTGATTGGCTGTGCAACATCAGGGGAGGTAACAAAACTAGTAACAAGTGTATAGACATATGGCTAGTCCTATAGAAATCCCCCCGTAATGTGATTTTTTAAGTGATTGGTTGGTCCTTAGCCCTGCCCCAATGACTCTGCAGTTTTGTGCTATAAAAGGTTCTGTTTCACACAAAGTAAATGAGTCCTTGCTAGACTTGGCTCCCCGCTGCGTCTGATTGTCTCCGGGATCGGGAGGCTGGGGAAAGGGTGAGCGGCGCACTTACCTTTCCTCGGACCCAGTCCATCCTTCTACGGGTGGACTAAGACCCAGCACTGTCTGACAAGAAAGTCTCCCTTACAGAGTGATCAGTTTATGGCCAATCTGATGAATGGTGATACGTGGTAAGTGCGTTTATTCATTTGAGAGATAGAGCTATAGACAGAGGGAGAGACAAGTGAAGTCTTGTGTCCACTGGTTCCCCAAGTGGTTGTGATGACCAGAGCTGAGCTGATACAAAAACCAGGAACCAGGAGCTTTTTCCAGGTTCCACAGGCAGGTACAGGGGCCTAAACTCTTGGGACATCCTCCACTGCTTTTCTAGGCCAAACCAGGGAGCTGGATGGAAGAGGAACTGCTGGGATGTGAAGTGGTGCCCATATAGGATGCAGGCGCTGTAAGTGGAGGTTTAACCTACTATCCATCAAGGAGAGTACACTCATCTCCTCCAAAACTACATCGTTGTCCAGAAAATAAACAGCTAAGCGTTTGCCAGCATTCCATATCAGAGTAAGATTTAATTCTGCTTCCTGTTGGTCTTGCCTCTGCTTGAGACGCAACTTATAGGAGGCAGCCGCAGAAGGTTCAAGTATTTGAATATAGCAGTTACTCTGAAGGGATTTCTATCTCCTGACTTAGGTTTGGCCCAGCCCAACTGTTGCAGATAGAAAACCTCTAGAGCTTTTAGAGTAACCACTACTATTGAGGGTGTTGCAGGTGAATATGTGGCAGAGAGAGATTATCGCAATTCTCACATGAAAGAATAATTACCATGTGGACTGTGGCAGAGTCCTTTATCTTCTAATTAGACTTGTCTCTAGCTGACATTAAAATTGTGGTAGAGGCCTTCCCAAGATCAGAAGAAAAGAGTTGGAAACTTTTACATTACATTACATTAGGGTAGGGGGAAGTGTGATCTCCTGCCCATGAATTAGCTATTTATCTTGAGTTTTCCGCATCGCATTCAGAGGCCACCTTTTGCTGGAACCCTGGTTTGACTATGGGTTCTTACTCTGCCCCTACTCAGGTTGAAGAAGTCAAAGAAGTTCTCACCCTAACCCCTGACAGCAAGCCATCTCCAATTGCTTAGAGATTCGCTGTCCTCTACTCAAACTTTGCTTCTCTTGTCAACATTTTGTCTGGGCTCATATCTCACTGATGCTAGAACACCAATTTGGACTCATCTTCCCAGTTTTCCCACAACATAGTGGTTCTTAGAGTGAGTTTTCCTAGAGTGTACTGTTATTTTGTGTGTTCTGTAGGTAAAAGTTATGCCAAAATGTCAGACCAGCATTATTCTGGAAAATTGTACTTTGTAGCACACAATTCAAACATGAAAATATAAAACAAAGCCAACAAGAATGCAACATTCAGTTTGCAGCTTAAAAACTGAGAGTTAAAACCTAACCACAAGCATATTATAGTCGGTTGGTTGGTTGACTTTGCACTGTGCCGATCCGAAGCCAGGAGCTGAGTACTTCCTCCCTGTCTCCCATGTGGGTGCAGGGACCCAGGCACTTGGGCCATCCTCCGCTGCCCTCCCGGGCCACAGCAGAGAGCTGGACTGGCAGAGGAGCAACCGGGACAGAATCTGGCACCCCGACCGGGACTAGAACCCAGGGTGCTGGTGCCGCAGGCGGAGGATTAGCCAAGTGAGCCACGGGGCAGGCCGGTAGAACATGTTTTTACTGAAGTCATGTGAACAATGACATTGCCACAAAACCAAAATAATTAAATTATTTAGTTAGTTAGTTAGTTTTGGAAGAATTAAGTAGGGTGCAAAAGGCAAGCATTTCCATTTCTGTTTTCTTTTTCTTTTCTTTTTTTTCTTTTTGACAGGAAGAGTGGACAGTGAGAGAGAGAGACAGAGAAAAAGGTCTTCCTTTACCATTGGTTCACCCTCCAATGGCCGCAGCGCACCACACTGATCCAAAGGCAGGAGCCAGGTGCTTCTCCTGGTCTCCCATGGGGTGCAGGGCCCAAGCACTTGGGCCACCCTCCACTGCACTCCCGGGCCACAGCAGAGAGCTGGCCTGGAAGAGGGGCAACCGGGACAGAATCTGGCGCCCTGACTGGGACTAGAACCCGGTGTGCCAGCGCTGCAAGGTGGAGGATTAGCCTATTGAGCCGTGGCGCCAGCCTCCATTTCTGTTTTCAAAATTATACTTTGCAAAGCACTGAAGGCCATAACAATAGCATAAAAGATCTTTGGAATATACACTGAAATATTCAGGTAAAGAACCAACAATAGTTTAAGTAAATGACTTCATAGAAGCCCATAAATGTCACTAACTCATTCAGTCTCACGTAGCTATAGTTTTTCTCTTTTTTTTTTAAGAAGGCATTTTTTCAAATGAATACAAATTTCATATGTACAGCTTTTAGGAATATAGTGTTTTTTCCCCCAATTCCCACCCTTCCACCCCCACTCCCATCCCACCCTTGCAGTTCCATTTTTCATTAAGATAAGTTTTTAATTGAGTTTAATATGCAGAAGACCAACACAATACTAAGCAGAGATTTCAACCGTTTGCAACCACACAAATACATAAAGCGCAGTTTGAAGGTGTATTGTTAATTCTCATACTACACCGCATGAATGACAGAGGTCCAACATGCGGGTAACTTCCTGTTGTTGATTTAACAACTGACACTCTTATTTTTGATGTCAGTGACCACTCGAGGCTCTTGACATGAGCTGCCAAGGCTATGGAAGCCTTTTGAGTCCAGAAACTCTGTCAGTATTTAGACAAGGCCGTATACAAACTGGAAGCACTTCCTTCAGCGAAAGGTACCTCTCTCTTTGATGGCCCCTTGTTTCCACTGGGGCCTCACCCACAGATCTTTCATACAGAACATGAAGCCCGCCCTCTTCCCCGGGCCCTAGTAGGAGTCTCTCTGACTGCACATTTTTGCACACAACACCTCCACTCTTTTCCCCTGCCCGCCATGAATGGACGCTGCCCCTGCCAACCTGAACCCAGAAGTCCATCCTGCTCACCGCGCAACCTAACTTTGATTGGACGACGGAGATGCCAGTTTGGGCTCGGCTCGCCCATGCCTGCCAGTGAGTGGACGGGCGACATGCCAGTCACATAACAAAGCCCACAGAACTTCCGCCCCACTCCCCAACGTCCACACCTGCTTCTCCCTCACTGGACCGGGAACCTGCCCGTCTGCGCCTAGAACCCCACCCCTGAGGCTGACCAATTGCCCGTCATGGGACCGGGAACCTGCCCGTCATTAACTGGACCCCGCCTCCTTAGCTCCTCTGCCTGCCCCTGACTAGAATAGGAACCTGTCTGTGACAAGAACCCCACCCCTCGGCTCTCTTGCGCCCCTGACGGGACCCGGAGGCTGTCAGTCTGTGACAGGAACACCACCCTCGGCTCTCCTGCCGCCCCTGACTGGACCCGGAACCTGTCTGTCTGTGACAGGAGCCCCAGCCCTCGGCGCTCCCGCCGCCCCTGACTGGACCCGGAACCTGTCAGTCTGTGACAAGAACCCCACCCCTTGGCTCTCCTGCCACCCTGACTGGACCCGGAACCTGTCATTCTGTGACAGGAGTCCCACCCCTCGGCTCTCCTGCCGCCCTGACAGGACTGGAGCCTGTCAGACTGTGACAGGAGCCCCACCCCTCGGCTCTCCTGCCGCCCTGACTGGACCCGGAACCTGTCATTCTGTGAGAGGAGCCCCACCCCAAGGCTCTCCTGCCGCCCTGACGGGACCCGGGGCCTGTCAGTCTGTGACAGGAGCCCCACCCCAAGGCTCTCCCGCCGCCCCTGACGGGACCCGGAACCTGTCAGTCTGTGACGAGCACCCCACCCCTCGGCTCTCCCGCCGCCCTGACGGGACCGGAACTGTCAGTCTGTGACAAGGACCCCACTCCTCGGCTCTCCTGCCGCCCCTGATGGGACCGGAACCTGTCAGTCTGTGACAGGAGCCCCACCCCAAGGCTCTCCTGCCGCCCTGACTGGACCCGGAACCTGTCATTCTGTGACAGGAGCCCCACCCCAAGGCTCTCCTGCCGTCCCTGACGGGACCCGGAACCTGTCAGTCTGTGACTGGAGCCCCACCCCAAGGCTCTCCTGCCGCCCTGACTGGACCCGGAACCTGTCAGTCTGTGACAGGAGCCCCACCCCTCGGCTCTCCTGCCGCCCTGACTGGACCCGGAACCTGTCAGTCTGTGACAAGAACCCCACCCCAAGGCTCTCCTGCCGCCCTGACTGGACCCGGAACCTGTCAGTCTGTGACAGGAGCCCCACCCCTCGGCTCTCCTGCCGCCCTGACTGGACCCGGAACCTGTCAGTCTGTGACAAGAACCCCACCCCAAGGCTCTCCTGCCGCCCTGACTGGACCCGGAACCTGTCAGTCTGTGACAGGAGCCCCACCCCTCGGCTCTCCAGCCGCCCCTGACTGGACCCGGAACCTGTCAGTCTGTGACAGGAGCCCCACCCCTCGGCTCTCCAGCTGCCCCTGACGGGACCCGGAACCTGTCAGTCTGTGACTGGAGCCCCACCCCTCGGCTCTCCTGCAGTCCCTAACTGGACCCGGAACCTGTCAGTCTGTGACTGGAGCCCCACCCCAAGGCTCTCCTGCCGCCCCTGCCCGAGTGCGCCTCCTCCCGTTCTCTGCACTGCCGCTAATGGCGTTTTGCAGCAGGCACTCAGAACGCCACCCCCGCCTCCCCGGTGGCTGCCTGGAAGAGTTGGGCGCCAGTCCACGTTGAGCACCTCGCCTTCTGCGCGGCCCTGACTGACTGATGGATGAGGAGGAACAGTCTGGGCTGTCCAGCTCGTGGTGGGCACGGGCCGGCAGCGTCGCAGAAGACAGGTTCTGGGCTCCTACTGCTCGTTCCTCCTCCCAGACCAGGGCAGGCAGGGCCAAGCTACAGGGCGAGGTTCTGGCGGACGGACAGTGAGCTGCCAGGGACGTGCTGGCGCAGAACCGAAGCTGCCCCGTGCGTCCTGAGCTGGGCATGGGCGGGAGGACTGCCGCACTGGGCGCGTGCACGGCACTGCCCGCGGCCCGTCAGGAGCCGGGAGGGGCGGGCTCGAGGCGCCCAGGCTGGCTGCTGTCTCAGCCAGTCAGGGGCACTGAGGGGCGGGGCCGACGGAGGAGGGCAGGACCTCGCGCAGATTGGCAGGGCCTCTTCCAATCAAGGGCGAGCAGAGGCGCAGAAGAAGGCGGTGCCGTGTGAAGACCGCTTGTCAGGCAGCTCCCTGGTCCCGCCGGGTGCTGGGAAGGGGGCTCCTAGGGGGTTCGGACGTCCTGGGAGCAGATTGGCAGGGCCGCTGTCCAGTGAGGGCACTCAGTGACGAAGGGGCGGCGCGGGGGTGAAGGGGCAAAGACCTGCATCCCAGTCTCTCACAAGGATACAGCAGGTGCACAGGAGCCCTGAGCCCACCCCACCTTCTCCCTCCGGGTCTCTCACAAGGATACACAGGATGATGAGCCCATCCCAGAACATCCACCCAGGTCTTTCTCAAGGATATCACGGGGGCACAGGGGCCTTTACCTGACCCCAGGACCTCCATATGAGTCACTTACAAGCATACAACAGGTACAGAGCAGCCCTGCTTCACACCATGACCTCCATTCGAGTCTCTCACAAGTATATAACAGGTGCACATGGAGCTGAACCTACTGCTGGACCTCCATCCGGGTCTCCAACAAGGATTTAATAGGTGCACCGATGCCCTTAGCCCTCGCCAGGACCTCCATTTGCGTCTCTCACAAGGATGTAAACAGTTGCACGGGGACTTCAGAAACCCCCAGGAACTCTATTTGGGTCTCTCATTTATATAACAGATGCACAGGAGCCCTGAGCCCACCAGAGGACCTCCATCAAGTCGCTCACAAAGATATAACAGTTGCACAGGTGCCCTGAGCCCATCCCAGATGCTTCTTCCTAGTCTTTCACAAGGATATAACAGGTCCACTGGGCCCTTGACCCACTCCAGGTCCTCCATCCGGGTCATTCACAAGGGTATAATTGGTGCACAGGGGTCCTTAGCCCATCCCAGGACCACCCTCCGGGTCTCTCACAAGGATACAACAGATGCAAAGGCGCCCTAAATCCATCCAAGATCCTCAATCCGGGTCTTCACAAGGATATAACAGTCGCACAGTTACCTTAAACAGCCAAAAGACCTACATCCGGGTCTCTCACAAGGATATAACAGTCGCACAGGGACCTGAAACAACCGAAAGACCGCCATCCGGGTCTCTCACAAGGATACAACAGGTGCACAGGGATCTGAGAAAGCCCCAGGACCTCCATCTGGGCCTGTCACAAGCATATAGCAGGTGCACAGAGTCTTGAGCCCACCGAAGATGCTCCATCCGGGTCTGTCAGTGGCACTGACCTCACCCAAGATCCTCCATCCATGTCATTCACAAAGATATAGCAGTTGCACGGGAGACGGAATGAACTGAAGACCTCCTTCTGGGTCTCTCACAATGATATATCAGGTGCACAGGGTTTGGAACCCATCCCACGACCTCCATCCGGGTAGCTCACAAAGATACAACAGGGGAACATGGACCTGAGCCCACCCCAGGCCCTCCATCAGGGTCTCTCACAAGGATATCATTGATGCACAGGGGCCCTTAGCCCACCCCAGGACCACCCTCCGGGTCTCTCACCAGGGGACAACAGGTACACAGGGGTGATGAACCCATCCCAGGATGTCAACCAAGTCTCTCACAAGGACATACCAGGCCACCCATCCGGGTTTCTCTTAAGAATATAACAGGGAGAAAGGGGTGCTGAGCACATCTTGGGTCCTCCATTTGGGTCTTTCTCAAGGATAAAACAAGTGCACAGGGGCCCTGAGCCCATCCCAGGTCTTACATCCAGGAATTCACAAGGATAAAACAGGTGCACATGGCTCTGAGACCACCCTAGGACACCCATGCGGGTCTCTCACAAGAAGATGAAAGGTGCATGGGGACTTTAGAAACCACCAGGATCTCCATCCCAGTCTCTCAAAACATGCAACATGTGCAAAGGAACGCTGTGCCCACCCCAGGACCTCCATCCGGGTCTCTCACAAGGATAGAACAAGTGCAAATGGATGATGAGCCCATCCCAGAACATCCACCCAGGTCTTTCTCAAGGATATCACGGGGGCACAGGGGCCTTTACCTGACCCCAGGACCTCCATATGAGTCACTTACAAGCATACAACAGGTGCAGAGCAGCCCTGCTTCACACCATGACCTCCATTCAAGTCTCTCACAAGTATATAACAGGTGCACATGGAGCTGAACCTACTGCTGGACCTCCATCCGGGTCTCCAACAAGGATTTAATAGGTGCACCGATGCCCTTAGCCCTCGCCAGGACCTCCATTTGCGTCTCTCACAAGGATGTAAACAGTTGCACGGGGACTTCAGAAACCCCCAGGAACTCTATTTGGGTCTCTCATTTATATAACAGATGCACAGGAGCCCTGAGCCCACCAGAGGACCTCCATCAAGTCGCTCACAAAGATATAACAGTTGCACAGGTGCCCTGAGCCCATCCCAGATGCTTCTTCCTAGTCTTTCACAAGGATATAACAGGTCCACTGGGCCCTTGACCCACTCCAGGTCCTCCATCCGGGTCATTCACAAGGGTATAATTGGTGCACAGGGGTCCTTAGCCCATCCCAGGACCACCCTCCGGGTCTCTCACAAGGATACAACAGATGCAAAGGCGCCCTAAATCCATCCAAGATCCTCAATCCGGGTCTTCACAAGGATATAACAGTCGCACAGTTACCTTAAACAGCCAAAAGACCTACATCCGGGTCTCTCACAAGGATATAACAGTCGCACAGGGACCTGAAACAACCGAAAGACCGCCATCCGGGTCTCTCACAAGGATACAACAGGTGCACAGGGATCTGAGAAAGCCCCAGGACCTCCATCTGGGCCTGTCACAAGCATATAGCAGGTGCACAGAGTCTTGAGCCCACCAAAGATGCTCCATCCGGGTCTGTCAGTGGCACTGACCTCACCCAAGATCCTCCATCCATGTCATTCACAAAGATATAACAGTTGCACAGGGGCCTTTACCTGACCTCAGGACCTCCATATGAGTCACTTACAAGCACATAACAGGTGCAGAGCGGCCCTGCTCCACACCATGACCTCCATTCGAGTCTCTCACAAATATATAACAGGTGCACATGGAGCTGAACCTACTGCTTCACCTCCATCCGGGTCTCCAACAAGGATTTAATAGGTGCACCGATGCCCTTAGCCCACGCCAGGACCTCCATTTGCGCCTCTCACAGTTGCATGGGGGCTTGAGAAACCCCCAGGAACTCTATTTGGGTCTCTCATTTATATAACAGATGCACAGGAGCCCTGAGCCCACCAGAGGACCTCCATCAAGTCGCTCACAAAGATATAACAGTTGCACAGGTGACCTGAGCCCATCCCAGATGCTTCTTCCTAGTCTTTCACAAGGATATAACAGGTCCACTGGGCCCTTGACCCACTCCAGGTCCTCCATCCGGGTCACTCACAAGAGTATAATTGGTGCACAGGGGTCCTTAGCCCATCCCAGGACCACCCTCCGGGTCTCTCACAAGGATACAACAGGTGCACAGGGGCCCTGAGCCCACTCCAGGACCGCCATCCGGGTCTCTCACAAGGATACAACAGATGCAAAGGCGCCCTAAATCCATCCAAGATCCTCAATCCGGGTCTTTCACAAGGATATAACAGTCGCACAGTTACCTTAAACAGCCAAAAGACCGCCATCCGGGTCTCTCACAAGGATATAACAATTGCACAGGGGCCCTTATCCAACCACAATACCTCAATGTATTCACTCAGAACGATATAACAGATGCAAAGGGGCCCTGAACACACCTGAGGACCTCCATCTGGGTCTCTAGGAAGGATATAACAGGTGCACATGGACTTGTGAAAACCCCAGGTCCTGAATCCGTGTCTCTCACAAGGTTATAACAGGTGCACAAGTGCCCTGAGCCCACCCCAGTACCTGCATAAAGGTCTCTTAAAAGGAAATAACAGGTGCCCGGGGACCTGAGAAACCCGCAAGAACTCCATCCAGGTCTCTCACAAGGATATAACAGTTGCATAGGGGCCCTGAGAAACCCCCAGGATCTCCATCCTGGTATCTCACACGAATATAACAGGTGCACAGGGACACGAGCCCTTCCCAGAATATCCAACTGGGTCTCTCACAAGGATATAACATCCTGAGCCCATCCCATGTCCTCCATCCGGGTCTCTCACACGGATATAACAGGTGCACAGGTTCCATGAGAAACCCCCAGGACCTCCATCTATGTCTCTCACAAGGAAGTAACAGGTACATAGGGAAATGAGCCTTTCCCGGGACATCCATCCTCCATCCAGGTCTCTCATAAGGATAGATTGTGTGCACAGCTGCCCTGTAAACCATTCTTCCTGGGATTGGCTCTCTTTTTTATGCTTCAACAGCCTTTCATGCACCTTTTCTATGTGTTCCCGGACCACTCCTGTATAGTCAGTATAAAAAAAATTCCTCCATCCTCAAAGTATATGTGGGCTTTAAGGCTTTAGGAGTTATGAGGCCCAGAGCTATTTATTTTATGTGGGGTACATTTTACGAGAGGTTTGAACCTCCTTGGGAAGGCACCCTGTTGACTTCCATTACCTAGCTGGCCTGGGAGGATAGCTGGGCAGGTAAAGGCAGGTGGCATCTCTAACAGGAAATGTACAGTCTGTCTGCAGTGTTGCTGACCCTGTTTTGCCAACCCCTCTGCAACAGTGGTTACTTTGGAAGCTGGGCCGAGTGAAGTTTTTTAGCTAACAGCCAATAAGATCTGTGGGTCTGACCTGGGTGTCCTTCGACTCCAGGGCAGTTCCACTTCCAGAGAGGCAACTCTTGGCTGGCAGAGCTGACTTCTGTGGAAGCCCTGAATTTTCATGTCAAACCAATGCAGTGGACTGGCCTGTTGGGTCTCCTTGATGACAGATCACTGTACAGAGCAGCCTTTAATAGGCCTGCCACCCATCTTCACATTTCTGATGTCTAGCTTTCTTTTCCTCCTGGTTTTTGTTAAGGCAGACCAGAGGATGTAAGCAAAGGGGATGCTCAAGTCCCACCTCTAATCTTTGTGGCTTAAACTAGAAGTTACAGTCACAGGCCTGTCCTGATAGTTTTCATTTTGAGGCAGACAATGCCCGTGAGGAAAGTTATGCCCTCACTTTAAAACTTTTTTCTTGTTTGGTCTGAAAAGTGAGGTTTTGTCTGTTTACTGTGCCCATGGCTAAGTAAGCCTGTGAGGTAGGAAGTCAGATATGAGCTTATGTGTGTGTAACAGGTCTATGTCCATCATATGCATCTACATCTCAAAGTCATCCCGATAATGTTTCAGGGGCAGCCTGGCCTTCGCATCCTGCCCTGCCCTTTCCTACCTGCTAACCTGCCAGGTGGGGGTCCCCACCCCTCCTGCCTGACAAATCTTCCACAATCTCCCAGATGCAGTCCGGTATCTGCATTTCAAACACCATGTCCCGGAACCCCATTCTCTAGGCGGTCCTGCTCACCCTTCCTCTGAACCCAGGATGGCACCAGCTAGGCTTCCTCCTGTCTGATACCTTCAAGGGAAAACTCAGATAGGAGCTTCTTAATATTTACAACCATAAAATCCTTTGCTTCAGGAGGAGATGTGTGAAGACAGAGACCAATCTCCTTAAATACCTCCGGCCTCAAACGGACTGCGAGCTCAGCTCTCTGCCTCTCTGCTGAGCTGCCCGCCTGGCCTGGTCAGCTGTAATCTCTCCACTCAGCCATGGAACCTCACTCCTTCCCCTCACCTGAGCGACTGCACTCTCTCAGGTCCTCTCTGGAGAGGTGCCCATCCGTTCTTACGGATGTCCCTTTCCTAATAAACTTTGTTTCTTTACTTTCCATTACTCTGTCTCATGCCTGAATTCTTCCTTGTGTAAAGACAAGAACCCTGCCATTCTCTGGTAACAAGCCTAGCTGTGAAATTATAATTTAAACTCTCCTTTTGGCTATATTATTATTACAGAAATGTTAGTCATTTTATAAGATCTAAAAATCAAACTATACATGCACAAGTTTTTCAGAATAGTTATTCTCCCATCTTAAAGAGAATAGAGAAGTGAGGCTGGTGCCGTGGCTCAACAGGCTAACCCTCCGCCTTGCGGCACCGGACACTGGGTTCTAGTCCCAGTCGGGGCGCCGGAGTCTATCCCAGTTGCCCCTCTTCCAGGCCAGCTCTCTGCTATGGCCAGGGAGTGCAGTGGAGGATGGCCCAAGTCCTTGGGCCCTGCACCCACATGGGAGACCAGGAGAAGCACCTGGCTCCTGGCTTCAGATCAGCGAGTTGCGCCGGCCACAGTGGCCATTGGAGGGTGAACCAGCAGCAAAAAGGAAGACCTTTCTCTCTGTCTCTCTCTCTCACTATCCACTCTGCCTGTCAAAAAAAAAAAGAGAGAGAGAGAGAGAGAGAATAGAGAAATGAGGGAGCAAGTCCCAGATTGTTTGCTGACAATAGCAATATTAAATGAAAACTTAGCAAGTGATTTTAACCATCAGATAACAATTTAGGGAAACATTTACCAGGGGTCCAATACCTTCTATAGATTTTAAGAATACATGTTTCTGGAAACAATTTTTAAACATTTAACATGGTGTAACTAGTCTAATCAGCAAACTCAAGTACAAACATATAAAAACAATGTTACTTTCTTTTAACCAACAGATTTAAAGCATCTGATACACAGATTCAGGTCACATGCATCAAAATATATCTTCGATTAACTCTGGCAGTTTAACTTTATGAACAATCTTTTATCCATAGGCCATTTAAAATAAAGCTCTTAACAAATTTTCCCATGTAGACATACAATATGTATACACACATAATATAACACACAAGATGGAACAATAAAGCAGTTTTAGTATTAACCTTTAAAAAAACTTTAACTCCTTTTTGTAAATTACCAATTGATTTGAATTACTTTCTGCTCTTAGTAACCTCAGCTAACCATACCTTTTCTCAGCTGGTACCTGTAATACATTATTGGTGTTATCTGTTTACAGAGCCATCCCAAAGTACTGAATACAATAGAAGTGGCTGGAAAAAGTCCATCAGAACCTATACAAAACTGGGGATGACAAAGGACTTTAAATAGCCATGTTTAAACTTATTATAAACTCAACAAGAAGCACTTGCTTATTTTACACAGCATTTTGAAAGCAGGTGTAGGATTTTACAAAGCATTTAACCCTTTTATGTCTTTAGGGCCCCTTTCCTGAGATAACCATTATGTGTACAAATACAAGATTATTAGACTTTTTAACTTTTAGACATTCTTAGTAGTAGTATTTAATATTATTAAAACTTAAAATTTATCACCACTTTACATCTTGACAGTACTTTTAACATGATGACATAATATAGACCAAACTTGATCATTGTTACAAGGTGATTATTTAAATACCTGAAAAAAGCACATATTTAAATAACCCATAGCCCTTGGCTGGCACTAGGCTAATCCTCTGCCTGCAGCGCCGGCACCCCGGGTTCTAGTCCCGGTTGTGGCACCGGCTTCTGTCCCGGTTACTCCTCTTCCAGTCCAGCTCTCTGCTGTGGCCTGGGAGTGCAGTGGAGGATGGCCCAAGTGCTTTGGCCCTGCACCCCATGGGATACCAGGAGAAGCACCTGGCTCCTGGCTTCGGATCAGCATGGTGCACTGGCTGCAGTGGCCATTGGGGGGTGAACCAACGGAAAAGGAAAACCGTTCTCTCTGTCTCTCTCTATCGACTCTGCCTGTCAAAAAAAAAAAAAGAAATTTGACAATAAAAGTCTAAATAACCCATAGCTCTTAATAAAAACTTAGCTGTTTTTAAACAATTAGATTTTAACAGAGACATCAAGAGAACATAATAGATTACTTTAACTCATTGCTTTAACAGAGGATCAGATTTTGATTTTATGTCAAAGAAAATAGATTAATAGTTTCATAACCAAAAATTTCTTTTTTTTCATAATGTTCTGTGACTTCCTCATACCTTCTGTAACTTACTCAAAACTTTCTTTCCCATTCTAGTCTAGAGTAAACTAGCCATTACGATAAACAATTTTCACAAACCATGTCCTTCCTCTATGTAAATCTCTTTTCTTTTTTTACACACCCTCTTTAACTTACTTGAAACATTCTATCATTTCCATTCCAGTCTATAGTAAACTAGCCATCAGGATGAAGCTGTTCTTACAAACTATGTCCTTTCTTTAAAAAAAAACCTTTTTCCTGCTTAATTTCTTACCATGTGCATATTTTTACTTGTTATGTTTCCCATCTGCCAATTTTTGATTTACATTTTGAAATAACCTGTTAAAATCTCCAAATTAAGACAACTTTCTAGGCAAGGCAACACATCTAATTTCAGCCTTAATCTCCCAATAGTAGTAGGCACTTCATACCTGGGTGAAATCTTAATCAGCAAAACCCTGGTGCCTTCTCTGGCTTCCTCTGTTCTGGTGTGGAAGGACTCCACCCAGCCTGAGTCCTACAAAGAGTAACAACAGGTATGCTTAGCCTCTGCTGGGTAGTAACTTAGCAAAGTCTATCTCTAGGCCTCCAAACAGGCTTCCTTCTGTGTTGCCATTGATTTCTCAACAATGTTGCAGTGGGTTCCTTTCTGAGAGCAGCAGCGTGGTGGGGGCACGAGGCGCGGTCACCACACAGACTCCGGGAGTCGGGTGAAAGCAGGCTTGAGGCGAGCAGCCCGCAGACTTGTTTATTACAGTTAGTACAACAGCTTATATAGCCAAGACCAGCCGATCTGGTCAAGGAACGGTCTATGCCCCAACCAATCACAGCCTGTTGCCAGGCAGTTTCCAAAGCCATCCAATCACAGCCTGTTGCCAGTCAGGCTCTTGTTGCCAGGCAGTTTCTGAAACCATCCAATCATGGCCTGCCGTCAGTCAGGCTCTGTTGTCATGTGGTTTCCGAAGCCATCCAATCACGGCCTGTTGCCAGGCAGTTTCTGTTGTCAGCGGCCATCTTAGCATGACCTTTTCACCTCAGTGGCCATCTTGGCATGAACTTTTCACCTCAGCAGCCATCTTGATATGACCTTTTCACCTCATTCCACCACAGTTCTGTTCTTCATATTCCTGGTGGCTGTGAGGGCCACTGTTTGGCATTGCAGCAGGCACAAGTTTAGCATCTCTCAGTTACATTTCTGTCAAGCATGGGGAGCACAGTCATATAATACCAGTTGACCAGAGCTTCTAAGCTGTTTCCCCTATGTGAGTGTTTCCAGGAAGCTGATGAAGCAGGGATTAGGCCAGGTAATCTGGGACAAAAGTGTCTGTCGGGAAGAAGCCAACAACCATCCCAGCAGTGAATAACAGCACCAGCTGCCAGCTCCCAGCCTACTTCCAGGAGCCTTAGGACCTCATTTCAGCTTTTAATGGCCTTTCCCCTGTCTGGTAGAGGAGGGACCTCTGACTTGCGAGGAAGGAGATGGGGACCTGAGAGTAGTGGGGCCTCTTCTGGCTCTCCCTGAAGAATGGGTGGAGAGGCTGTGGAAGTCTTGGTGGGCCCTTGATCTTTAGACTCAGGGCTGAGTCGCAGTCACAGGAGTTTTGCTCTGTTCCTATCTGTTAATGCAGGACCATATCAAGGAAGTTGAGTTAATATAATTTGTAACCAAGAATTTATATAGGAACTATCTGGGTGCTCTGCCTATCTGGTTATCACCAGGTACACCTCCAGTGACCTCTGGAGCACCCTGGCAGCCCAGCAGAGCTGCAACCTTAAGGACCTGGGCATATTCCCTCTGCTGGGCCAGCAGGCGGCTCAGGTTCCCTGGTGAGTGGGAGGGGCAGTGAACATCACAGGCACCCTGCTGCCCTCCACAATGCCTGGCACTGAGTGCATTAGGCCACCAGGCCATCTAATTGGCTGGGCCCAGTGACCCATGGCCACTCTCTCCTCTGCACCTTGTACAGGTTTCCCTGAAGAGCCGCAGCAGCAGCAGTGGCAATAACAATGATGGCTCTGTGAAAAGACAAAGTTGAGACAAAATGGAGGAACTAGGACTAACAGGAATCAAGGCTAACCGCATTTTTCTTGCCTCTGTATGAGTTGGTTAAGCTTACAAAAATGTGATATCTTTAGAGAACAGGGGAGAACGGAATTTCCCCAACCCATATCCTGTTATGACATACCAAGGTCTTACTGCCACCCCCACCCTGCTTGCTTAAGCTGATAAAATAAACTGCCCGCGCTACCCCCATCCCAAACCCTTACCCAGTAACCATTAACATATCCAATAGAACTTTAACACGACTAGATATGCTAATGCTGTGGTTTTGAGCTTTAAATATCCAGTAAAGCTGATGTTCGGGGCCGCTCTCTCTCTCTTTCTGCACCTCACTGGAGGGTGCTACTGAGCCGGCCCATTTGCAAATGAAATAAACTTCCTCTTGCCTTTGCATCGATTGGAGTGGAGTCTGTGTTTCTGGGGTTCGGTTTGTGGGACGCCTGCATAAGGTGTCTTACATTTCCTGGGGGCTCGTCTGGGATTTGAGACCCCAGACCCACTCTCCATCTCCCAATTGGAGGTAAGTTTTTCTTTCTGTGATTTTGTAGATTTCTGTTTATTGTTTGCCTGCGCGCCAAAGGAATAAGGAGCCAGTAGTAGGAAGGGACAGACGTGTCCGAGACCCCTGGTTCAGCCCTTGAGGATGCTCCAGCGGTGAAGTGGGAAGAAGGGAAGGACTTTGTCTCCCTCCTTCCCTGGGAAAGGCTGATCAGGCAGCTGACCCCATCTGACGTTTTGGTTTCAGTTTTATCTCGTTTTGTTGTCGCACGCAGTGTCTTTGTGTGTCTTGTGATTGTCTTTTGTGTCAAAATTTACTTGCCTTTTATCCTTAATATGGGACAGGGACTAACCACCCCTTTAAGCCTTACTTTAGGCCTCTGAAAAGAAGTTCAAAACTGTGCGCACAATCAGTCGATCGACGTCAAAAGTAAAAAGTGGGTGACTTTCTGTGCCTTGGAATGGTCGACCTTTGAGGTTGGCTGGCCTGCCGAGGGATGGGACCTTTAATGCTGATATTATCTCACAGGTCAAGGCATGAGTCTTTCAACCAGGACCCCACGGACACCCTGACCAGGTTCCCTATATTACCATGTGGGAAGACCTGACCCAAGACCCTCCCCTAATAAAGGCTATAAAGACTCCATTACAGATGCAGGAAATAGGGTTAAAAAAGGTGAGCCATAGAACAGTTCATTGATGCCATAGGAATAGTCAGTCCTTGGCTCACAGAAGGAGTCGTGGATGAGCAACATAAAAATGTACTCAAAAAAAGATTTAAATGTGCATTGAAAGAAACAAAACAAGCCGTGACAAAGGCTGGAAAAACTTTACTGCAGATGTAGAGGATAGGGTTAAAGAAACAAACCGTAGAGTAATTTATCAGCGCTGTTAAAAAATTTGTCCTCGGTTTGCTGAAGAGGGTGTTGTAAATAAGAAACACTGGGAGTAAAAAATATAAATCAGTGTGCACTGGACAGCCCTCACCATGTATTTAAATATTTTACTTAAAGTAAATGTTACCTGTTGTAAAATTAATATTACTATGTAAAATGAGAAATTGTGGTAACAAAGTGTCCGGACTACCCATTCTATTTTTGTATTATGTGTTAACTCTACCCTATTATTAATATGAATGCTTGAACAGATTATGCTTGGTTTGCTTTACAAAAAATTGTAAATCTAAATATGCTGCAAATAGTTAAGATTGCACAAACCTATAAGAATGTAACAATTACAGATAGTTAGAGGCTACTATCATTATGGCTAAATGGTTACCCACCGTGTTCCATCCGCTAAAAATTTGTTGTCTTATCAAAAAGAGATGTTACAAATATTTAATGAAACCCAAATCACTAATTTCAGAGTAATGCAAAATGTTAGCGCCTTTGTTAATTGGACTGTGTGTGCCTCAACATGTCTGTTTAATAAGTAACAGTGCCTCAGATCTCCATGCCATGGGATTGTCTAGCCCATTCTTAGGCTGTCTGCAGCAGCTTGAGTTGTTGTATTGAAATGGTACTGTTTTTTTATGTCCCTGACATTGGTGCCCAAGAAGCTAATTCCCCCTCAGATATGTTTCAATTTATCCTTAAAATGCCTTAAATATTATTGTGTTTGCTAAATGTATACTTGTATAAAAAATTTGTATTGCATTCTTATAATGTGTTAATTATGTCTACCTCTCAATGCAACCCTGGGGCCAAATGTAAGGACAGATTTTTGGGATGGAGTGGCTTGTATCTAGGTTCGGCTCTGGTAGACAAGTAATTTTGCTGCCGGATGACCTTCTCCTGCTCCTTGGGAGCCTGGCCAGTTCCCGGGGAGGAGGATAAAGGAATGTTTCTTATAAATAGGTGGGCATGCTTCGTGTCTCGGCTCTCTGGCCAAGATCCGAGACGGGACGCACTGCTTGCCTAAAATCTTAGCCATCCTTGTCCTTGGGGCTTTGAGAGGGAGCCAGAACAAGCCTCTGCTGCTGCTTCATCCCAGGGGAACACACAGTCAAGCTAAATGTTAAACATGCCTGTAATGATGACTGATAATGTGTGATTCTCAGTATGGATTCTTTTCCGGTGCTTTGTAAAGACTGCCTAGTGATGCCCACAGCACTATAAATTCTGCTAAACATAAGTACAATGTAAACATGACTCAATTGGCTACTGTGGCTGAGGTGTTCTGTAACAGTCCCTTTGATAAGGGATTAACAAAATGGATTCACTTAAAAACAGGACATTCAGGACCTGCCGCTCTGCAGGGACATGTACAAAAATTGTCCAAAAGTCAAAAATCAAAATAAGGCTCCTCCTGGGATTTCCCCCCGGTGCTAAAGGGAAAGTCATTGGGCCAATTAATGTCACCCCAAAACTGATAAAAAAAAAAGGTAATTCACTAAAAAACAGAGTTCGGGAAAACTGGAAGTGGGGCCAGCCTCAGGCCCTCCCTACAGGGATCAGTGGACTCTCTTGCTATAATATCATTATAGCAATGGAGCCATGTTTATTGCAACATTATGTTAATCTATGCTCCTTTACTGTCTTTCCTCTAAATAATTTTAGTGTGCACTACAAGGCTTGCAGCGTATTTCTTGCAGATTAAACTAAAAGTAACTAAGTCTGTGCATAGCAGACAGCAGAAAAATAATTTGCTGTCACAAATTGGCAAAGTTGGCAGAATCTGCAGGTATACAAAGCAATGCCTTTCATTAAAAAGAAAACTGAAGTTGCATATGTAGCCTGTGATGTTCCTGGCTGGAAAGACCCTCAGTTGGCTTCTTTGGCAAAAAAAAAGGGCTCTCTGCTCAGGATTGAGTAAAAATTAAAATGACAAGTTACGGAGTGCACAGCCTCCACAAGTTATTGAGGTTTGCAATCGGTGCCAGTAAAATAGGGAAATAAACTATAGGCTTTGGGGAGGTGAGGATGGATTTTGTTATCTGCATACTGATGCATGTGTAAGCAATTTTAAAAAAAGGGGTACTAAATAAATATAAATTTAAAAATGCTGCCCTTTGGAGTCAAACTGCTAGGTGGTAATAAAAAATTATCTAATTTGGCATGTTAAGAAATCAGGTAAAACCTGGAAAATGACTGTGGATTACAGAAGGTTTGAGTAAGTTACAAAAGGTTTGAGTAAGTTACAGAAGGTGTGAGAAAGTTACAAAATGTTATAAAAAGACATTTTCAGTTATAAAACTATTAGTCTATTTTCTTTGACATAAAATCAAAATCTGATCCTCTGTTAAAGCAATGAGTTAAAGTAATCTATTATGTTCAAGTCTTGATGTCTCTGTTAAATTCTAATTGTTTAAAAATAGCTGTGAAAAGAGCAATGGTGAAATGGAGGGATCCTAACACCAATCAATGGAATGGACCTGATCTGGTACTGGAATGGGACATGGGCTCCTAAGGGATGGGTTTTTCTATGCAGTCAATATGCCTTTACATCATTAGCCTCTGATAACTTCCTCAATTTCTCCCTGGGCCATGTGGCCCCGATGCTGACATCTGTATTTACAGCAGTGGATAGAGTGCGTCAGCGGCATGCTTCACCTGAAGACTGTAATGGCAACGTCATCCTAATAGGAGAGGACACTGCCCTTGCCGTGGCTGTATCAGTAGTAAGTGTTCCTGGATTGGCCTTTGGAAATAACCGTGGACTGCGAAGGCTTGCATGTTTAGTGACCAAAACAATCTTACTGCTACTGGACTGTGCAATATAGCCAAAGAATTGGTTCAAGTTTGCTACCAAACCTCCTTTGTAATCAAAAATAATTGATATTTGGCTGTATGTTTATTCTCTCACCTAATGTCAGGCTGGAATGGTACTCAAAGACGGGTAAGACACTCAGCATCCTGTACCAACCTAAGACAGGGCTCTAGGCCAAGCTGCCAGAGTTACCGATGATGGGTAAGGACAGGAATGACTGAGGGCAACCTAAGACAGAGGCCATTCTCAATTAAATAAAAAGGGGGAATTGCAAAGGGAGTTCTGACTCAAAAACTGGGGCCCTGGAAAAGGCCAGTGGCCTATTTTTCAAAGAAGCTGGACAATGTTGCTTCTGGATGGCCACCATGCCTGCGCATGATAGCGGCAGTGGTCGACGGGAAGGCCGTTGTCTGGGCCTCTGCCTTGCCACCAGGCACTTCAGCACAGAAAGCTGAGTTGGTCGCATTAACTCAGGCCCTAAAATAGGCAAAAGGAAAGAGGGTAAACATTTATACAGACAGTCGGTACGCCTTTGCCACGGCACATGTGCATGGTGAAATATATAAAAGAAGGGGACTGTTGACTTCCGGAGGCAGAGAAATCAAAAATAAACAGGAAATCTTAGACCTCCTACAGGCCCTCTTCCTGCCAAAGAAGGTGAGCATCATGAATTGCCCAGGTCACCAGAGAAGAAAGGACCCGGTGGCACAGGGTAACCGGATGGCGGACGAGGTGGCCAGGACTAGCGCCCTGGGTAGCAGCATGTTGACTATCCACACTCAGGATTCCCCCAGCCAGGGACAGGGATGGACTTATACAGAACAGGATGTGGCAGCCTTGCTGGACAGGGAGGAGACTTCTCATTTTTTTTTGGAACTGGATACAGTGGTAAAACAATCTATAGAGGCCTGCATCCCATGCGCCAAGGTGAATCCCAGATGTTCTAAAATACCTGAAGGAGTAAGAATACGGGGAGCTAGGCCTGGAGTCAATTGGGAGGTAGATTTCACCGAGGTCCACCCAAGCAAATATGGAATTAAGTACCTTCTAGTGTTCATAGACACCTTTTCCGGTTGGCCTGAAGCATTCCCAGTGAAGAAGGAGATGGCACAAGTCGTGGTTAAGAAACTATTAGAAGAAATCTTCCCGTGGTTCGGCCTACCTAAGGTATTGGGGTCAGACAACAGGCCCGCCTTCGTCTCCCGGGTAAGTCAGTTGTGGCCAAGGTGCTGGGGATTGATTGGAAATTGCATTGTGCGTATAGACCCCAGAGTTCAGGCCAGGTAGAACGTATGAACAGGACAATTAAAGAGACCTTGACTAAATTAATAGTGGAGACTGGCACTAGAGACTGGGTCGAATTGCTGCCGATGGCCTTGTTTAGGGCCCGTAACACACCTTCTGTATGTGGACTAACACCCTATGAAATATTGTATGGAGGTCCCCCACCTGCGGCGGATCTGTTAGGACCCAGTATTGACTCTTTTGCAACTTCCCCTGCCCTGCAGACTCGCTTCCGTGCCTTGCAGCTGATTCACAAGCACATAGGGAAGCAGCTGACTGCCGCATATCAGTCCAAGTGTCCGGTGCTTCCGCACGCGTTCCAGATCGGGGACGCCGTCTACGTCCGCAGGCATCAGACCAGGACTCTTGAGCCGCGCTGGAAAGGACCTTATACGGTACTGCTGACTACACCAATGGCGGTAAAGGTGGACGGAATCGCTGCCTGGATCCACGTGTCACACGTCAAGAAGGCAGTAACCGGGCGGAATCAAGAGACCGACAGCCCTGCCAACGAGCCGGCACCAGAATGGAGACTACAACGCACTCAAAATCCCCTCAAGATAAGACTCTTAAAGTCTGTCTAGCCTTACTGTATATAACCCTGTTACCTTGTAATCTGCCCCATAACCCCAGTAACCCGCACATGCCTCAAACCCTAACTTGGAAGGTAATATCAGCCACTGGGGACGAGGTATGGAACATTAGCACCACGGCCCCACTTGGCTCCTGATGGCCTTCCCTACACCCTGATGTGTGCCAACTGGCTGTGGGATTGGATACCTGGGAATTGCCTGACCTAGATTCCCCAAGTACAATTCCCTTAGACAACCGTCAACCAAGCGGAGACTATCCCCGCTACTATCTGGGGGATTTCTATGGGTGTAGGGACAGACAAAGACGGTGTTTCCTTCGTCAGGAGGAATTCTATGTATGTCCTAAAGATGGTCGTAACCGAGCCCAGATCAGACAATGCGGGGGGCCGGAGTCCCTCTACTGTAGTAGTTGGGGCTGTGAAACCACTGGGTCTGCCTATTGAAAGCTCTCTTCTAGTTGGGATTGGATTACCGTACACCGTAATTTCACTCCTGAAGGATGGGACAAATGCTTTACCTCTAGGTTGTCCCAGACTGGCTGCGCTAACACTCTCCTCTGCAACCCCCTTAACATTTCCTTCACGGCTAAGGGTTGTGCCCAGGAGACGGTCACTCAATGGATAAAAGGCAGGACCTGGGGATTGAGATACTATGTTACTAGGTATGATTTCAGACTCTGGTTCACTATAAAACTTCAAGTCAAACCGGCAAGCCCAGTCAGCGTGGGTCCGAACCAAGAACTAAGGCCAGCTTCCAGACCAGCAGCCAAGTTACCAGTTGCAGTTTCCCCTACTGGGGTGCCTCGGGAAACTGAAACGATATACGAGGCTGGTATGGGAAGACCGGGACGGTCCAGTTTCGACAGAATATATGACCTAGTACAAGGGGCGTGGCATGCACTAAATAATACCAACCCCAAATTGACTGAGTCTTGCTGGTTATGTATGGCAACCAGCCCCCCTTATTATGAAGGGTTTGCCACGAATGCCACCTATAATTGGTCCAGCTCCCATAACCGTCCTCAGAAGTGCCTCCTTAAACCCACCCTAACCTTGTCCGAGGTCTCGGGGAACGGCACTGGTGCTTGTGTAGGAAACCCACCTGACTCCCATCGGCACCTTTGTGCCACAACCAATGGAACCAAACTCGGCCCAAACCAATACTTAGTACTGCCTGACGGGTTGTGGTGGGCATGTGCCCAGGGACTCACCCCTTGTGTATCGACCCATGTCCTTAGCCAGACCAACGATTTCTGTGTCGCGGTCCAGGTGCTCCCTAAGGTAAGATACCACCCCCCTGAAAAAATAGAAGACCATCTAGACCCTACCCTGACTCGGCATCGCAGGGAGGTAGTGACGGCGGTAACATTGGGAGTATTGCTTACTGCCGGGGTAGCGGCTGGAGTAGGCACGGGGACCACGGCACTCGTTCAGGGAAATGCTAGGATAACTGCCCTTCAGGAGGCTGTAGACCAGGACATTTGAGATTTGCAAAAAAGTGTTTTAGACCTACAAGCGTCCCTTACTTCTCTGTCGGAGGTGGCTCTGCAAAATAGAAGGGGCTTAGATCTGCTGTTCATGAAGGAGGGGGGCTTGTGTGCGGCTTTAGGGGAAGAGTGCTGCTTTTACGTTGACCATTCCGGAGTAGTTAAGGACACCATAAAAAAAACTGGAGGAGAGGCTCAACCAGAGGAGAAGGGAACGGGATGCAGCCCAAGGCTGGTTTAAAGGATGGTATAACAAATCCCCTTGGCTGACTACTTTACTCTCCACTATTGCAGGCCCCTTAATCATACTTCTGATAATCCTGACTTTGGGGCCCTGCATTCTCAACAGGCTCCTGCAATTCATCCGAGATAGATTGTCCTTTACTCAAGCCCTAATTTTAACCCAACAGTACCAGAGCCTAAAAACAGAAGATTCGACGGAGACAGGTTATAAAACTACGAGTGTCCCCTAAATTTTAAGATTAAAATTGGCCAAAAACAAGAGGAGGGAATGAAAAGACAAAGTTGAGGCAAAATGGAGGAACTAGGACTAACAGGAATCAAGGCTAACCGCATTTTTCTTGCTTCTGTATGAGTTGGCTAAGCTTACAAAAATATGATATCTTTAGAGAACAGGGGAGAACGGAATTTCCCCAACCCATATCCTGTTATGACATACCAAGGTCTTACTGCCACCCCCGCCCTGCTTGCTTAAGCTGATAAAAAGAAACTGCCCACGCTACCCCCATCCAAAACCCTTACCCAGTAACCATTAACATATCCAATAGAACTTTAACACGACTAGATATGCTAATGCTGTGGTTTTGAGCTTTAAATATCCAGTAAAGCTGATGTTCGGGGCCGCTCTCTCTCTTTCTGCACCTCACTAGAGGGTGCTACTGAGCCGGCCCATTTGCAAATGAAATAAATTTCCTCTTGCCTTTGCATCGATTGGAGTGGAGTCTGTGTTTCTGGGGTTCGGTTTGTGGGACGCCTGCATAAGGTGTCTTACACTCTGCCCTTATCTTAGATGCAAAGTGGCCTCTGACAGTTATTTTACATTGAAAGTTGTCCCTTTACTTTATAGACTCCTCTTAAATTAAATCAAAAAGTTTTTCTCTTTAACTTGGTGATGTCCACCTTAGAGGCCATAATAAAGCTCTGATTCCCCATTGTTACCTTGCTGGACCTGCTAAACCCAGTAACAAAACAAACCTGGCAGATTACACAGCAAAAACAATTTTTAAAATAGTGGCTCTCTTGGTTTTGAATTGAAATTTTTTAAAATTTAAATATTTAGTTACATTTTACCATTTTACATTTACCATTTGATATTTAGTTACAGTTTACCAAATTCTCATAATAGCCATAACTATAGCAATTTTATGTATGAGATTGTTATTTATTAAATATGTCTCCCTAGACAATAAGTTGAATTTGAGCCTAGACTTTCACCAAACAAGTGTCCCAAGCTGTACGCAGTCAGCGGTCAGATACTTGGTACCATCTCTGAAACAGAGTTGTTCAGGCAGCAGCAAGATGGGTGGGCCAGGGGCCTGGGGTGAGACTGTTAACTTGATTTAGGAGACTTTTAAGTACCACTGCCCCATGCTGACAGGCTCACCTTTCATACCCCTTTCATTCCCAGCAAAGGGGTGGAGTTGAAGGACCCCAAATCTGGGAATCCAACACACTCGGGAGGTCGCTGAAAGACCCAAAACTCCAGCCCAGTAGATGCAAGAGCAAGAGCATTTTTATTAGGCGTTTGTGCAAACGGACTCCCCAGCACCACAGGCGGTCGAGAGAGGGAGAGAGCCCGGAGCAGGCGTTACAGGAGTTTTAAAAAAAAATCCACCTGATTAACATATGTATGCGGGGCGTTTGGTGATTAGCTATTTTGAAGGGCAAACTCTTGTTGCGATTTTAGCGAGGGAAGGGGTAAGTTTATACAATGGTCACAGAAGCTTATTGCAACTCTTTTCCGGACTCCTGCAAGTGTTATCACGAGAGACATTTACACAGAGCAGTTTCCCAAGGTTATTTTGCAGGCAGGTGGAGACACAGTTATTTTAAGGGATGTCTACTGTCAGCAGCTAAACTTTTTAACCCTTTACTATAATATTATTTTAATATTTACTTTTAGCAGGGGTCTTACAGAGTTAGCATACCACAAACCAAAGAGAGTTAAAAGTTTAAAATGTCTCTCTTTTACTTAGAACATAGTTTTATGCTTGCAACCCTTTTAAAGCTTTTATCATACAGTTTAGAACAGTTGGTTCTGAATGGAATTTTTCCATAATGGGTGCCCCCTGGTCATGTAAAACATGAGACAAAGACCTCCAGAACAGGCACTGATCCAGACTGTGACCGCTTCACCCCTGGCCGCTCTCCACCAGGAAATTGCAGGTTAGGACTCAGTCAAGCTCTGTAGCCGCAGGCCCTGTGGAGTCACAGAGACATTCACACCACTTATGTACTCTCTTCCATTACAGACACCAGACAGGTACCTTACCAGGGGGGTGGGTTCTGCCCTTTGTCAAGGTCCAAGTCTACCAAATTTGGATACAAGTTTGAGTCTGGTAGAACCTCTGTTTCTCTCTTCCCTTGTTTAGGCTTCTTTTCCTCTAGTGATTTTCTCTCTTCCTGTGCCACCAAAACTTTTGTTTCTCCTCCCGACAGCCCAAAGTGCTTCAACCACACTGGTGGTTTTCTGTACTAGATCCTGTCACACCAGAACATAGGTAGGTTGGTCTGTACTCTCCCTCCCCTCATCTGATAGAAGCTTTTCTTTCACTTTGGTCAGCAAGATCAAATCAAAACTCCCTTCAGCTGTCCATCTGATTCCAAGAGCGGGCCACTCTGCACCACAGTGTTATTAACTTACCTTTCTTCACCACTACAGACAGGTCATTCCCCATAGATCAGAGCTCAGAAAAAGGGTTGGTAAGAAGGGGGAGAGGGGAGCTTGCATGTTATCCCATTTTAAGAAAGGTTAGTATTAACACACAACACAGAAGACACACAGATACAAAATTGCAGCTGCAAAATAACAAATTGCCCAGATGGTCTGCACCGGGTCTAGGAGGAACTCTTGCCTGCCATGCAAGAGTCACTGATTTGGGGGAATGACCCCCATAAACTGGTACCAAAAGATTCACCTAGAGAACACAAAATTCCTTTCCAGTACAGATTTTCCTCGGTCACCTTCCATCTACACCGAGGACCAGCTCAACGGAGACATCTCCTTGTTGATTGGGATGGGCTCTCCAGCAAGTCTGCCTGTTACCTCATCCCACCCAGACCTGTAGGGGGAGGCTCTCCAGCAAGTCTGCCTGTTACCTCACCCCTATGCCCCTGTTCTCTGCAAACCTACCTGGTGCCTGTGACCTCTGATGGAGCTCCATAAAAATTTGGATAAACCTCCCACACTATGAATTGTGCATCAACTGGAACAATCCTGCACGAGCCCCCATATGTTGACTCCGAATTTCTCAATCAATGCACAAGGTACATTCGCGATGCAAAATCAGAGGTTTATTTCTTACCAGCCAGCTGGGACCCCCTTTCGCACACAGCCCTTTAGCAGTGCACAGGCAAAAGGCCCTTTCATTGTATAAGAGAGGTTTTTATAGCCTAACACTTACAAGGGTGCAGGTCATCTCCTACATAGGTTACCTTCTTACTCTCTATATGGCAAGGTATTGGGAACTGACATGTTCATTGGTTCATTTAAACGTAAAGACCATATACATTATGTGGCGGGAAGGCCACACAAAGGGGATGGCACAGGGAAGAACTGGCCAGAAGCATCGGGCCATAAATCCCAGGGGAGCTGGTGAGGGGGCAGGAGGTCATCAATTCCAGGGGAGCATAGCAGGCAAGCAAGCAGCCAGAGTACAGAAGACTCCAACTAACTCCTACAGTATTTGTTACAAAGTGGCAATAAATTGTAGTTTTTACTTGGTTGGCTCATTTTTGCCCTTATCTTGAAATTTCCAGTGAGAATAATGAGTAAAAAGGAACATAGCAAAAATATTTGAAAATTTTGCAGTCAGCCAGGGAAGAAAGAAAGGGAAAGTTTGTTCATGAAGGAGATAAGGGCAAAGAAACTACTTGCTAGAAGGATTAGCACACATAAAAGGAAGTCATGTGTTAATGGACTTTATGTTGCCAGTAGGCCCTGAAGGACTATCAGAGCTCTTTGAGGCAATAACTCTTATAACAATTTCATCAAATGTTTTGAACTGAAAATTTTCTTTGAAGGTCTTCCAGAGGTCAATTCTGCAAAGAAGAAGCCACAGTGCACTCTGATCAAATATCAGTTCTGGTTCCTGGATTGTCAGAGAAGTACTTAAATTTTTTCTTCATTAAGCATTTCCTTTCTTTAACCTTTTTTAAAATTTTTTTTAAAAGCCTGCTTTAACCTTTTATGAGACTACAGAACATCATAAAACTTGAGACTTCCCTCAAGATTAATCATTGGAAGGTGAATTTTGGAGGTTCTTGTTCCAATTTTTTTTTGTGTGTGAAATCTTTGCCCAATGCCTTTTAACTTATAGCTAAATGAATTACATGAATATACAGTCTGTGTGTGTCTTTGTTGGTGAGAAGTGTTTCTTGTAGGCAGCAAATAGATGTGCTTTGTTTTTTAATCCATTCAGCCAGCCTGTGTCTTTTAACTGGAGAGTTGAGGCCATTAACATTCAGGGTGATTATTGGTAAGTAATGAACTTGCCCTGCCATTTTCCCCAAAAGTGTTCCCAATTTATACTTTGAATTTCCTTTGATCTTATACTGAGATATGTTGTTCCTTACCTTTTTCATAATGATGACCATGTTTCTGTGCTTTCTGTGAGCAACACTTCCTTAAGGATCTTTTCCAGGGCTAGATGGATGGTGACAAATTCTTTCAATTTCTGTTTGGTATGAAGTCTTGATTTCACCTTCATTCTCAAATGAGGGTTTTGCATGGTTTAATATTCTGAGATGATAGTTTTTTCTCTTAAGACTTAGACTATATGTATCTCATCATTCTCTCCTAGCCTTCAGGGTTTCTAACGGAAATTCTACTGCGATCCTCTGAAAGTAATCTGGTGTTCCTCTCCTGCACATTTTAGAATCTTTTATGTTTCACTGCGGTGAGTTTGATTACAATGTGTCATGGCAAGGATCTTTTCTGGTCATGTCTATTGGGTGTTCTGTGTGCTTCCTGAACTTGGACATCCCTTTATTTCTCTCTTGGAAGTTTTCTGCTTTTATTTCATCAAAGAGGCCTCCTAGTCCTTCCTCTCCATGCCTTCATGAACTCCTAGAACCCAAATGGTGTTTTTTTAATAATATCCTGTAGATTCCCAACAGTTTTTTTTAGTTTTTTATTTTCCTCTCTTGTCTTTCGTTTGAATGTATACTGTCCTGTGCTCTGTCTTCTAAGTCCAATATTGTGTCTTTTTGCCTCACTGATTATTTTTTTAAGCCTCTCCTCTGTGTTTTTTATTTGTTCTATGGAATTCTTCATTTCATTTTGATTTCTCTTTAAGATCTCAATGTCATGTTCTATTGAATTCTTCATTCCATTTTGATTCCTCACTAAGATCTCAATGTCAGGAAATTTTCTTTCATGTCCTGAATTGGATTTCTGTAGTTCATGCACTTGCTCTTGATTACTTCTGTGTAATTTTATGATCAATTTTTTTGAGTTCCATTGTTGCAGTTGATTTCTCAACAATGTTGCAGTGGGTTCCTTTCTGAGAGGAGGAGCATGGTGGGGGCAGGAGGTGCGGAGTCACCACACATACCCCGGGAGTCAGGCGAAAGCAGGCTTGAGGCGAGCAGCCCGCAGACTCGTTTATTTCAGGTGATACAACAGCTTATATAGCCAAGACCAGCCGATCTGGTCAAGGGGCTGTCTATGCCCCAACCAATCACAGCCTGTTGCCAGACAGTTTCCAAAGCCATCCAGTCCCAGCCTGTTGCCAGTCAGGCTCTTGTTGCCAGGCAGTTTCTAAAACCATCCAATCATGGCCTGCTGTCAGTCAGGCTCTGCTGTCATGTGGTTTCCTGTGTTGTCATGTGGTTTCCGAAGCCATCCAATCATGGCCTGTTGCCAGGTAGTTTCCGATGTCAGTGGCCATCTTGGCATGACTTTTTCACCTCAGTGGCCTCTCGTCATGACCTTTTCACCTCATTCTACCATATTCCATATCTTGCATTTTTTCTATCTCATTGTCTTCACAACCTAGTATGTATTGTAAAGTTCTTTTGAAGCATCATGTTGTTTTCCTTACTCTTGTTTCTTGGCTTTGTGCATTGTATATTTGGGAAGATACCCATTGGTTTCTTCTTTTTTTTCTTGCTTTGAAATATTTTATTGTACTAAACTGTAGATAAGTGGACAGTCTGCTTTCAGTGAATCTCTAGAGGCTTGAAGTGGGTGTGGCCAAAACACTCTGTTCAGTTCTCCAGGCTTAAAGCTATGCCTACAGTGACACATTCAAGTTTGGCATAGTAAATCTCAACCTGTCTCTCTCTCTCTCTCTGTCTCTCTCTGTCTCTCTGTCTCTCTGTCTCTCTCTGTCTCTCTCTGTCTCTCTCTCTCTCTCTGTCTCTTTATTTTGTTAAATCAGAAGGGAGGTACATCCTGTTCAGCTGAGCTCCTCTCCTCAGTGGAGACCACTGCCTGTGTGCTAGCCCCAGTGGGTAAAATATTCATCTTCTCTGTCCCAAGGACCACAAAAAGGATCTGTGCAGTCCTCAGTATAAGTTCAGATTCTCCAACAATATCTCTCACCAGGTAACCAGAAATCCCCAAGCTTGTGGCATTTCCCAGTGAGATTTCTCAAAGTCTCAGCCACATTGTGATTCCTCCAATATTCTTCAGTTTTTTCCTCAGTTTCAGTTCAGAAGCTTCACATATTCACAAGCTCCTAGCTTCTTGCTAGTTCTCCCCACCAGAGTCAGGAGTCTCTTCTCAGCTAGTGGCAGGGAACAGCTGTTATGTATGTTCAAAATGGCACCTGCTCTGTCGGCTTGTAACAGTACACCTTTGTAAAGTAATGGAGGGAAACATGTCCATCCCATCCTTTATTTTCTCCTCTAGTTTGGCTGATACACTTTTCCCCATGAAGCTTTAAGCTTTATTCTCTCTAGACTCTTTCTGTCATTTTTCACCATTGACATGGGCTACTGCAGTCTTCTCTCACCTCACTTTCCAGCACTGGTGCATAGGCTCTCAGCTATTGGAGTCCTGAACCATGGGCACCCATTCCCCCCAGGTAGGTCCACTGCATCCCTCTACTTTTGGTAGAGTTTCCTCTGCCATTTTTTTCCATAACTCTTCCCTGAGACCATGATATCTCCACTTTTTAAAAAATATCTTCTCCTGGACTAGAGCAGTAAGCTCCCTCCCTACTCAGCCATCTTGGAACCCAACATTCTTTTGAAATGTATCCTTAGACATTAAGATTCCTTTACCCCAGAGCTTATTCTTTTAAAAAAAGATTTATTTATTTATTTATTTATTTATTTATTTATTTAAAAGGTAGAGTTACATAGAAAAAGGGAGAGATAGAGACAGATACTTCATCTGCTGGTTCACTCCCCACGTGGATCAATGCCCAGGGCTGAGCCAGTCCACAGCCAGGATCTAGGAGCTTATTCTGGGTCTCACATGTGGGTACTGGGGTCCAATCATTTGGGCCATCTTTCACTGATTTTGCAGTGTATTAGAAGGGAGTTGGGTTGCATATGGAGCAGTTGGGACAGGAACAAGTGCCCATATGGGATGCTGGCACTGCAGATGGCAACTTAACCTGCTATGCCACAGCACCAGCCTTGAACCACAGAGGTTAAATTAAAAAAATGCCCAATAGTTTTGCATCAGAAAACTGGCCTTTGGAGGGGAATGTTAACTACAATACCATCTCTGTTGTGCATGACGATCCCAAACCTCAGTGAAGGTAGAAAAGACAAATGATATCCTTTAATGACATCTGAGGAGGCTATCTCAGAAGAATCACCTCCCTCAGTAAATCTGAAACTGATAACAAAAATTCACATTAAAACTGCTCCCTTCAGATTTAGGCCTAAGCTCTTTAAAGAAGTGATATGGTAAAACTTTCTTGCTAATGATCTAATACAGAGCAAATCATTAATTTTGTTAAATTTGTAGTCAAATTGGCTATGTTCCAATAAACTCTTTTGCAATTGCCTGAAAAACTGCTTAGAACTTTAGAAGGCTGAAATTCAATCCTGGAGACTTGGTATTAATAAAAGTCCTCTTTAGCCACTTTCCTTCTCTCTCTGAATCCTGGAAGGTACCTTTCATGCTATCTATCCATTACTTCTGCAGTAAATGTTGTAGGCCATGATGGCTGGACCCATCATGCTAGAGTATAAGTCTGGATCTCTTCAGTCCCTGAATATGTGACTATATAAGACAACCCTTTGCCTGAAAATAGCGAGAATAATTGCTCATGTAAAGCCTCCCAGGGACTCAAGCTACTGTTTAAGAAGACATCATCTTCAGGATAAATAACTAGAAGTCATAAAATTCCAGGTAGCACTCCCTATAAGTCCATTAAGGACATCCATATTCTACCAGGAAACCTTTTTTTAAAACTTTTATTTAATAAATATAAATTTCCAAAGTACAACTTTTAGATTATAGTGGCTTTCCCCCCATAACCTCCCTCCCACCTATAACCTACCCAACTACCACTTCCTCTCCCATCCCACTCTTCCTCCAGATTCATTTTCAATTATCTTTATATACAGAAGATCAACTTAGTTTATACTAAGTAAAGATTTCAACAGACTGAACTATGGGGAAACTCACAGAAGTCTCAAAAAGAGTCACTGATCACTGCTTACTTGGAAAGGAGGTGAACTGTGGAAACACCACAGTAAAACATTGAGTTAAAAAGTTACCACTGGCCACAAAATAAAAGTAAAGTGGAATTATTCATAATAAGTCAGGAGCTGAGGCAATGCCTAACAGCTGTTAGGGAGACACCCCTAATCACACCAAGCAGACATCTCTGGTCAGTCAGATAACAGTGTGCTATGGACAATGCCCTCCTACCCACACTGACTGGACCGTTCAAACAACTGCAAGAAAGGTGAGAACAGCATTGATTGGACAATAAGTTGGAGGATGGCAAGCTGGAGGACTGCTGGAAAATGAGGATAAAAAGGGGAAGCCCTTGCACCACTCTCCATACTCTTGGGGATCATGGCCTGGTATGTGTGAACCTCTGGATCTCCACACATCTGGAGCTGAAGAGGCAGCCCGTTACTCTGCATGGAGCAGGTAATGGCACAAGCCAACCTGGAGAGCTGTCCCTGAGCTGTAACTCCACTGCCTGTGGGTGTGTGTGTGTGCATGGGCCCAGTGCATGTGAACCTCTGGATCTCCTTGCACTTGGAGCTGAAGAGCCAGCTCACTAGATTTTGCTACACAGCACAAGGTGACAACAGGATCAAGAGGCCAGTAGAGCTGCTGCATTGCTGCCTTGCCACTGTGCCTGACCAGCCAGGATACCGCCTCACAGCATTGCCTGGAGTCCTTAGCAGCCTGCTGCCAGACCTGTCCACAGAGCTGGACCAGGCCTCTCAGCGGGGGACCTCCCCAACTTCTCGCCTGGCCGTCCACCTGGTAACTTTGAGCCTACTGCCCAGAGTGACAGCCTTCCCATGACTTCCTGCCTGTAAGTGACTGACCCAAGATCCGTCTCTGCCGAGACATGGTCCTCTGGACCTTGAACACTGACACTCTTAGTCGTGACCATGATATGAGCCTTGAAAACACAGCTTTTGGCCGGCGCCGTGGCTTAACAGGCTAATCCTCCACCTTGCGGCGCCGGCACAGCGAGTTCTAGTCCCGGTTGGGGTGCCGGAGTCTATCCCAGTTGCCCCTCTTCCAGGCCAGCTCTCTGCCATGGCCCAGGAAGGCAGTGGAGGATGGCCCAAGTCCTTGGGCCCTGCACCCGCATGGGAGACCAGGAGAAGCACCTGACTCCTGACTTCGGAACAGTGAGATGCGCCGGCCACAGCAGCCATTGGAGAGTGAACCAACGGCAAAAAGGAAGACCTTTCTCTCTGTCTCTCTCTCTCACTATCCACTCTGCCTGTCAAAAAAAAAAAAGAAAACACAGCTTTTACAAGTAGTGTTAGTCATGTGTAATATAATATAACTATGCTTTGACCCTAAGTTTTGACCCTATGCAAGGTATCTTCAAATAATGTTGGAGACCTTGATGTACATACACTATTATAATTGGATAGCCCTCAAAATTACTTTAACTGTATACTGTGATCTGTGGATTAATGAATAAGTTCAAGTTGTATTATTGATATTGATATTAATGGTATTGATTCCATAGCCCTCTAGTCATTAAGGAGATTGTGCTACTCTAATAGTTAAGTATTACAGTAAGTAAATTAAGTAGAAGATAAGTAGTTATGTTAAGCTAAGTAGTTACATTAAGCTAAGTAGCTAAGTTAAGTAGTTAAGCCATGGTTAAGTAGTGGTGTCAAGTTTATTGACAAGTGTATTAAATAGTATAGATGCATAAGTATATTAATATTGATAAGTGTATTGACCTCAATGAGCATGCTGATGAGTAGTGTGATAAAAAATAAAAAAACCTAGGCCGGCGACGCGGCTCACTAGGCTAATCCTCCACCTTGTGGCGCCGGCACACCAGGTTCTAGTCCTGGCCGGGGCATGGATCCTGTCCCGGTTGCCCCTCTTCCAGGCCTGCTCTCTGCTGTGGCCAGGGAGTGCAGTGGAGGATGGCCCAAGTGCTTGGGCCCTGCACCCCATGGGAGACCAGGAGAAGCACCTGGCTCCTGCCATCGGATCAGCTAGTGCGCCGGCTGCAGCACGCTACCACGGCAGCCATTGGAGGGTGAACCAATGGCAAAAGGAAGACCTTTCTCTCTGTCTCTCTCTCACTGTCCACTCTGCCTGTCAAAAATAAAAAAAAGTAAAAAAAATAAAAAAAATTTAAAAACCCTGGTGTGTCAGCAATAAAATCTCTCATTGGAAAGACAGTCTCTTTTTTTAAAAAAAAATTTATTTAGTAAATATAAATTTTACAATGGCTTCCTCCCCCCCCCCATAATTTCCCTCCCACTCACACCTCCCCCATCTCCCACTCCCTCTTCCAGTCCATTCACATCAAGATTCATTTTCAATTATCTTTATATACAGATCGATTTAGTATATATTAAGTAAAGATTTCATCAGTTTGCACCCACACAGAAACACAGTGTAAAAATACTGTTTCAGTACTAGTTATAGCATCACTACACATTGGACAACCCATTAAGGACAAATCCCACATCAGAAGTTAGTACACAGTGACTCCTATTGTTGATTTAATAATTTGACACACTTGTTTATGGCGTCAGTAATCTTCCCAGGCTCTAGTCATGAATTGCCAAGGCTATGGAGGCCTTTTGAGTTCACTGACTTTGATCTTATTCTGACAGGGTCATAGTCAAAGTGGGAGTCCTCTCCTCCCTTCAGAGAAAGGTACCTCCTTCTCTGATGGCCCCGTTCTTTCCACTGGGATCTCACTCACAGAGATCTTTCATTTAGGTCTTCTTTTTTTATATGCCTAAAATGCTCTCATAGGCTCTACAGGCAGATCCAAATGCCTTAAGGGCTGATTCTGAGGCCAGAGTGCTATTTAGGACATCTGCCATTCTATGAGTCTACTGTGTCTCCCAATTCTGATGATGTATTGTTCTCTCCCTTTTTGATTCTAGCAGTTAGTATTAGCAGACACTAGTCTTGATTGTGTGATCCCTTTGACTCTTAGACCTATCAGTGTGATCAATTGTGAACTGAAATTGATCACATGAACTAGTGAAATGGCATTGGTACATGCCACCTTGATGGGGTTGTATTGGAATACCCTGGCACGTTTCTAACTCCACCATTTGGGGCAAGTCTAATTGAGCATGTCCCGAATTGTACATCTCCTCCTCTCTTATTCCCACTCGTATATTTAACAGGGATCACTTTTCAGTTAAAATTTAAACACCTAAGAATAATTGTGTGTTTATTACAGAGTTCAACCACCAGTACTAGAACAAAAAAAATACTAAAATGGATAAATATTACATTGTACATCAACAGTCAGGACAAAAGCTAATCAAGTCTCTGTTTCTCATAGTTTCCATTTCACTTCAACAGATTTCCCCTTTCGTGCTCAGTTAGTTGTCACTGATCAGAGAGAACATATGATATTTGTTTCTTTGGGACTGGCTTAATTCACTCAGCATAATGTTTTCCAGATTCCTCCATCTTGTTGCAAATGACTGGATTTCATTGTTTTTGACTGCAGTACAGAAAAGCCTTATAGACCTTAACAGACTCCCAAACTGCTCTGCCTAATTAATATGTTACCCTTCTCCCATTCTTTCCTTGTTATACCTCATTGCCCCACCTCCCTCTTGGGGAGAGACACACTCTACCATTTTGGTGCTCAGGTGGTTTTTACCCTTCAGACTATGGCCATGTCCTCCAGTTCACCTTTGCCTCCCTTTTTACTATTCCTCTCTCAAGATAACCTGGTCCCAGCCACCCTACCCACATCAGAACCCCTGTCCACAGTCAACCTCACAGCCCACCCCCTGGAAAAACTATATTAGACCCCCATCCCAGACATGCAGTCTCTTTTTCCTTTGCCACCCCTTCACTCCGGTCTGTTGGGTGTTCCCCAATAAACCCTTTCCCTTACTCTGGTGTTTGGCATATTTTGTGATGGTTAACATTAATATATAACAGTTTTATCTAATATACCACAGCACCAGCCCTGCAAATATTTTTATTAAACCTTGTTTTATGCTTTTTTTTAAACTAGTGGTTAAGAAAGTTATATTACTATAGGTTCAATGATCTGTGATTGCTTCAAAATTTTCTGTATATGGGTGAACTGCTCAGTTTTCCATTCAATTATTATTTATACCATTGCCTATAGTCTCTCTGAACTAGTCTTTTGCCTTTTACTGGTTAAAGTTGTTCCTTGGTGAAGCATTAAGCCATGGCTGTAATGCAATTTTTTAAAATGTAAACACCTTTGTTTTTAGTTTTTTATCACTGTAAAGAAAAGAGATTTCATGCATTCCACAGGAACAGGCCCAAGAAAAAATACGTTATCTCAAAAGCCACAAAAGAAAGAAGGAAAAAGGAAGGAAGGAAAGAAAGAAAAAAGAAAGAGAAAAGAGGGGAAGGAAGGGAGGGAGAAGTAAAATTTCATCCTTTTATTAGATTTCATCTATGAACTATACTGACTGTTAAAAATTTATTAAAATCTAAAAATAATAACAAAGCAAAAATTAATAAGAAAGGTGCATTGCCAGTATCTTGCTTTGGGTGATTTAATCATTTGCCAATAAACCATGCACCAAGAAATTCTCTGTGTGCAATTGCAGTACCTCAACAATGTGATGCCATAAATTTTATTTTTTTGACAGGCAGTTAGACAGTGTGAGAGAGAGATAGAGAGAAAGGTCCTCCCTCCATTGGTTTGCCCCTGAAATGGCCACTAAGGCTGGTGTACCATGCTGATCCAAAGCCAGGAGCCAGGTGCTTCTCCTGGTCTCCCATGGGGTGCAGGGCCCAAGGACCCACTGCACTCCTGGGCCACAGCAGAGAGCTGGACTGGAAGAGGGGCAACTGGGACAAAATCCAGCGCCCCGACCGGGACTAGAACCTGGGGTGCTGGTGCCGCAGGCGGAGGATTAGCCTAGTAAGCTGTGGCTTACTACGGCCAATGCCATAAATTTTGTTAAAAACCAGCTGCTGCCTGTTTAATGAGTTCCTTAATGGTCTTGATTCTGAATACAGTGATCTTGTTTATCACTGTGAAGCATGATGGTTGAGTCATGGAACATGTTCCTAAGGTTTCAAGGACTGAATTCAAGCCTGATATAAGGAAAACTTGTCAGAGAGCTCACTGATAAAAAATGGCTGTGGACCTAACATTCATTGTGGTCATTTCCAAGGACTTCTCAGAAATGAACATCGAGCTACAAGTCTCCAACCAGTTTCTCAGCTCCCCGCTTTCTATTGTAAGACCCCTTAAGCAGGCGTCCCACAAACCGGACCCCAGAAACACAGACTCCACTCCAATCGATGCAAAGGCAAGAGGAAAGTTTATTTCATTTGCAAATGGGCCGTCTCAGCAGCACCCTCTGGTAGGGTGCAGAGAGAGAGAGCGGCCCCGAACAATAGCTTTACAGAGTATTTAAAACTAAAAACCACAGTATTAGCATACTTAATTGTGTTACAACTCTATTGGGCAAGCTACAGGTTACACTAGCATTTTATTGGGTAAGTTAATGGTTGCTAGGTAAGGGGCTTAGGAAGGGGGTCGTGGGCAGTTTCTTCTTATCAGCTGAAGCAAGCAAGGACGAGGATGGCAGTACAGAACCTTATTGTAACTCTTTTCCGGACTCCTGCAAATGTTATCGCGTGAGACAGTTACACAGAGCAGTTTCACAAGGCAGTTTCCCAAGGTTATTCTGCAGGCAGGTGGAGACACAGTTATCTTAAGGAATGGCTACTGTCAGCAGCCAAACTTTTTAACCCTTGCTAAAATTATTTTAATATTTACTTTTAGCAGGGGTTTTATATTCCCTCCTCTTCTTTTTGTACTAATTTTAATCTTAAAATTTTAGGGGACACTCGTGTTTCCGTAACCTGTCTCCATGGTATCTTCTGTTTTTAGGCTCTGATATTGCTGGGTTAGTATTAGTGCCTGAGTGATAGATAACCTATCTCAGATGAATTGAAGAAGCCTATTGAGAATGCAGGGCCCGAAGGTTAGGATTAAGAGAAGTATGATTAAGGGGCCTGTAATAGTGGAAAGTGAAGTAGTTAGCCAAGGGGACTTATTGTACCATCCTTCAAACCATCCTTGGGCCGCATCTCCTTCCCTTTTCCGTTGGTTGAGCCTTTCCTCTAACTTTTTCATGGTGTTTTTAACCATGCCTGAATGATCAACATAAAAACAGCACTCTTCCCCTAGAGCAGCACACAAGCCTCCTTCCTTCATAAACAGTAGTTCTAAGCCCCTCCTGTTTTGCAAGGCCACCTCAGACAGGGAAGTAAGAGACTCTTGTAGGTCTAAAACACTTTTTTGTACGTCTCGAATGTCTTGGTCTACAGCCTTTTGAAGAGCCACCAGTTTAGCATCTCCCTGAATGAGTGCAGTAGTCCCCGTACCTACTCCAGCCGCCACCCCGGCAGCAAGCAACATTCCCAATGTTACCGCTGTCACCACCTCACGATGATGTCGAGTTAGGGTGGGATCAAAGTGGCCCTCTACTTCCCCGGGAGGGTGGTATGTTACTTTAGGGAGCACTTGGACTAGGACACAGAAATCATTGGTCTGACTCAAAACATGAGCTGACATGCAGGAGGTGAGCCCCTGTGAGCACGCCCACCACAAACCGTCAGGTGGTATCAGGTATTCGTCCGAGTTCAGTTTAGTATTATTAGTGGTGGTGCAGAGGTGTCTGTGGGAGGAGGGTGGGTGTCCTACGCAAGTGCCAGCCCCCGAGACCTCAGTTAATGTCAGAGCAGGTTGGAGGGTGCATTGGACATGGAGACTAGACTGGTAATAGGTAGCACTTGTGGCAAACCCTTCATAGTAAGGGGAGCTGATGGCCATGCATAGCCAGCATGACTTAGTCAGGTTAGGGTTGGTATTGTTTAGTGCAGATAATGCTCCTGCCACTAGGCTGTACAGATTCTCAAAACTAGATGGTCCTGGCTGGTCCGCACTGGCCCTGCCCTCTTGAGGCGTCAAAGAGGGAGAGGGTGAAGACACTGGGGGACGGCGACTAGTCCCTTTCTGCTCGATTTGCGGGGTCTCGGTGGATACCCTTTTCTCCCCACTGACAACAGAGGGATTTGGCAGTCTCACTGGGACTCGATCAGCAACCGGTGGTTTAGCTATTGGTCTGAACACTGGCCCTAACTTCTGATTTGGACCCAGGGTGACCGAGTTGGTCGGTGTGGCCCGGAGTTTTACAGTGAACCAGAGTCCGAAATCACCGCCAGAAGCATAATACCTTAACCCCAGGTCCTGCCCTTCATCCACTCAGTGACGGTGTTTGGGTCTCGGCCCCTACTAGTAAAGGTGATGTTAAGAGGATTACACTCGGGTTGACTCTTACTACACAAATTAGGGTTTTTATCACACCCTTGTACTCCCTTTGGGGTGAAGTTATGGTGTGCAGTTATCCAATCCCAGCTAGAGGAGGGTTTCCAATATGCATGACCCGTAGTCTCACATCCCCAAGCTTTACAGTACAAGGACTCTGGCCCACCACATCGCCACCTAAGCTCCGGGCTTCTACCATCCTTGGGGCACACATGAAACTCATGTTGCCGTAAGCGGCACCTTTTACTTTTCCACCCACACCCCGCATCTGACATGAGCGATGGATTACTCCCTATACCCTGTGCTCTGTTGTTGTTGGTGCTTTTTAAGTCCCCCAAGTCTGGTATGTCCCAAGTGTCTAGTCCTACAGCCAATTGACAAACATCCGGGTAAAGGCAGGGCCACCATGAGCCCAGTGGCGCTATGGAGGTTGTGCTCCACGCCTCCCTCCCGGTAGTTGACAGTACCTGCCATGTGAGGGTTTGAGGAATATGTGGGTTTCGCACAGCCAGGCTACAAGGTAGTAGGGTCATATACAATAATACTAAACAGTTTTTAAAAGTCTTATCTTGAGGGGATTTTGAGTGTGCTGTAGTCTCCATTCTGGTGCCGGCTCGTTGGCAGGGCTGTCAGTCTCTTGACTCTGTTCGGCTACCGCCTCCTTGACGTGCAACACGTGAATCCAAGCGGTGATCCCGTCCACCTTTATCGCCGTTGGTGTGGTCAGCAGTACCGGGAAAGGTCCTTTCCAGTGCAGCTCAAGTGTCTTAGTCTGGTGCCGGCGGATGTAGATGGCGTCCCCAATCTGGAACGAGTGTGGGAACACGGGGCACTTGGACCGATACATGGCAGTCAGCTGCTTCCCTATATGCTTGTGAATCAGCTGCAAGGCACAGAAGCGAGTCTGCAAAGTAGGGGATGTTGCAAAAGAGTCAATACTGGGTCCCAACAAATCTGCTGTGGGTGGAGGCCCTCCATACAATATTTCATAGGGTGTTAGTCCACATACAGAAGGTGTGTTACGGGCCCTAAACAAGGCCATCGGCAGCAATTCGACCCAGTCTCTAGTGCCAGTCTCCACTATTAATTTAGTCAAGGTCTCTTTAATTGTCCTGTTCATACGTTCTACCTGGCCTGAACTCTGGGGTCTATACGCACAATGCAATTTCCAATCAATCCCCAGCACCTTGGCCACCAACTGACTTACCCGGGAGACGAAGGTGGGCCCGTTGTCCGACCCCAATACCTTAGGTAGGCCAAACCGCGGGAAGATTTCTTCTAATAGTTTCTTAACCACGACTTGTGCCATCTCCTTCTTCACTGGGAATGCTTCAGGCCAACCGGAAAAGGTGTCTATGAACACTAGAAGGTACTTAATTCCATATTTGCTTGGGCGGACCTCGGTGAAATCTACCTCCCAATTGACTCCAGGCCTAGTTCCCCATATTCGTACTCCTTCAGGTATTTTAGAACATCTGGGATTCACCTTGGCGCATGGGATGCAGGCCTCTATGGTTTGTTTTACCACTGTATCCAGTCCCAATAAAAAATGAGAAATCTCCTCCCTATCCAGCAAGGCTTTTAGTTTCTTATACCCTAGGTGTGTCCATCTGTGTAGATCTTGCACTAGTCTCCTAGTTTCTTTTTTTGGCAACACAATTTTGTCCTGTATTTTCCAATTTTTAGTGGCCTCATCATATGTTCCCCCTAACTTTTGTATGGCTGCCACATCCTGTTCCGTATAAGTCCATCCCTGTTGCCGGCTGGGGGAATCCTGCGCGTCAATGTTTAACACACTGCTACCCAGGGCGCTGGTCCTGGCCACCTCATCTGCCATCTGATTACCCTGTGCCACCGGGTCCTCTCCTTTCTGGTGGCCTGGGCAATGCATGATGCTCACCTTCTTTGGCAGGAAGAGGGCTTGTAGGAGGTCTAGGATCTCCTGCTTATTTTTGATTTCTCTGCCTCCTGAAGTCAGCAGTCCCCTTCTCTTATATATTTCACCATGCACATGTGCAGTGGCAAAGGCGTACCGACTGTCCGTATAAATGTTTACCCTCTTTCCTTTTGCCTGCTCTAGGGCCTGAGTTAGCGCTATCAACTCAGCTTTCTGTGCTGAAGTGCCTGGTGGCAAGGCAGAGGCCCAAACAACAGCCTTCCCGTCGACCACCACCACCCCTGCCCTCCTCTCACCTTGATGGAGGAAGCTGCTGCCATCCGTATACCAGGTGTACTCTGCATCTGGCAGGGGCTGATCTGTCAAGTCCTCACGGGCCCCATGGACTTCGGCCAACACCTGTTGGCAGTTATGGCTGACCTGCGTTTGGCCTCCTGGTTCCGGCAGCAGAGTGGTGGGGTTGAGAGAAGCCGTCATTCCAAACCGGATGCGCTCAGGGTTGAGCAACATCGCCTGGTAGTGGGTAACTCTGGCATTTGATAGCCATCGATCAGGTGGCTGACGTATGACCGTCTCAATGGCATGAGACGTCACTACGGTCAGCGGCTGTCCCAATGTCAGTTTGTCAGAGTCTTTTACAATCGTGGCCACTGCCGCTATCATGCAGAGACATGGAGGCCACCCAGAGGTGACACTGTCCAATTTCTTTGAGAAATAGGCCACCGGCCTCTTCCAAGGTCCCAATTTTTGGGTCAGGACTCCCTTTGCAATCCCCCCTCTTTCGTCTATATAGAGGGTAAATGGCTTGTTGGGGTCAGGCAGGCTCAGTGCGGGGGCTTCCAAGAGGGCCTTTTTCAGTCTATCAAAGGCCAGTTGCTGTTCTTCTCCCCATATGTAGGGGGAATTGACCCTCGTGAGGGGATATAGGGAGGCCGCAATTTCTGCAAACCCAGGAATCCACAGGCGACAGAAGCCGGCCGCTCCCAAAAATTCCCTCAACTGGCGTGGGTTTTTGGGTGGGGGTATAAGTGCCACCGCCTGTTTACGCCCCTCCGTTGGCCACCTCCTGCCCCCTTCCAATTTATAGCCCAGGTAGACTACCTGTCGGGCACATAGTTGGGCCTTTTTATCAGAGGCGCGATATCCCAGCTCACCTAGCCTTTGGAGCAGGGATTCCGTACCTTGTTTACAGTCTGCTTCGGTTTCTGCTGCCAGGAGTAAGTCATCCACGTACTGTAAGAGAGTCCATTGAGGGTTACTCACCCTGAAGCTTGCCAAGTCATGATGTAAGGCCTCATCAAATAGTGTGGGCGAATTTTTAAATCCTTGAGGAAGTCTTGTCCAAGTCAATTGCCCTGAAAATCCAGTCTCCGGGTCCTTCCACTCGAAGGCAAACAAGGGTTGGCTCTGGGGGCTCAACCTCAGACAAAAGAAAGCATCTTTCAAATCTAACACCATATACCAGGTGCGCGATGGGGGCAAGGTACTTAGCAAGTTGTACGGATTTGGCACTGTCGGGTGAATGTCTTCAACCCGACGATTTACCTCGCGTAAGTCCTGCACAGGTCGGAAGTCATTGGTGCCTGGTTTCCGTACCGGCAGTAAGGGTGTGTTCCAGGGGGATTGGCAAGGCTTTAATATTCCCAAGTCCAACAGTCTCTTAATGTGGGGCCGAATCCCATCCTTTGCTTCCTTGGTCATAGGGTACTGCCGTACAGATATTGGTTTAGCCGTAGGCTTTACATTTACTATTATGGGTGGATGCTGAATTGCTAATCCTATTCCTCCGGTCTCTGCCCAGGAACCCGGAAATTTTTCTATCCACTAGAGGCTAGTGGGGCCTCTATTTCCTTTCTGTCATATAGATGATGTTCATCTTCCAATTGAAGAGTCAATACTTGTAGGGGACGCCCCCTAGGGTCTGCTAATGAGGCCCCTTCCTTCTGGAAGTGGATCTGGGCTCCCACTTTGGATAGTAGGTCTCTTCCTAGTAAGGGGTATGGACAGTCTGGTACTAGGAGAAATGAGTGGGTGACTCGGCCGGTGGCCCAGGTCTACCTGGCGTTCTCTGGTCCATCGGTACATTTTTCCTCCAGTCGCTCCCTGGACAAATGAAGTTTTTGAGCTAAGGGGGCCAATATTTTTGTTTAAGACAGAGTGCTGAGCTCCGGTGTCCACTAGGAATGTGACCGGCCTGCCTCCCACTCTCAAGGTTACCCGGGGCTCAGGAGGAGGCTCCTGGCCCTGACCCCCCTAGTCATCGTCCTCCTCCAGGTGAAGGACTGGAATGTCTGTCTCCTTTTTTCTTCTGGTGGCATTTTTATTTGGACAGTCCCTGGCCCAGTGTCCTTTCTCCTTGCAATACACACACTGGTCTCGTCCTATCCGCGGTCTATTATTGTCTCCCGGGTATTTCCCTGTCTGACCTCTACCATAATCTGACCTATCTTGTCTATTTGATTTGTTTACTGCGGTGACCAAGATTTTAGCTAGTTCCTTATTTTTCTTTTTATCTCTCTGATCTTGTTCCTTCTGCATTCTTTCCTCTTTTTCCTCCTTAGTTTCTCTCTTATTAAAAATTCTCTCTGCTTCTTTTAGGAGGTCCTGCAATGTACAACCCTGTAGGCCCTTCAGCCTCTGCAGCCGCGTTCGGATGTCTGGGGCTGATTGGCCAATGAAAGACATTATTACATCCGACTGTCGGTCAGGGGCCTGGGGGTCAAACGGGGTGTACATTCGGTATCCCTCCATTAACCTCTCCAGAAACCCCGCCGGGGTTTCTTCATTACCTTGGGTTATGGCACGTACCTTAGCCAAATTAGTGGGGCATCTCCATGCCCCTCTGAGACCTGTCAGGAGAATCTGGCAATAGAGACGAAGTCATTCCCTACCGGCTGCCGTACTGAAATCCCAATCTGGTCTAGTCAACGGGAATGCTGTATCAATCTCATTTGGCAGCTGGGTGGGTTGACCGTTGTCCCCCGGAACATTTTTCCGAGCCTCCGTGAGAACTCGCTGTCTCTCCTCCGTGGTCAGGAGAGCCTGCAGGAGCTGCTGGCAGTCATCCCAAGTCGGTTGGTGGGTTAAAAGAATAGATTCAATTAATCCTGTCAAAGCCTGTGGGTCTTGAGAAAAAGGCGGGTTATGGGTTTTCCAATTGTACAAATCTGAGGCTGAGAATGGCCAGTATTGCATCTGATCCCCCACTGAGTGAAGTGGGAAAGCCTGAGCCTCCCACTTGCCGTCCTCACTCCCCCCTCCCCGACGCAGATGCAGCCTGGCACTCATGGGGGTCGAACGAGCCGGGGGGTCCTCCTCCCTTTCTCCCTGCGTAGAATCCGGGGAAGGTGCCGTAGGCCTTCTCGGGAGGGGTGCGTAAGGTGGTGGGGTGTCAAAAAGCAAAAGATCCTCCTGCCCGCCCGGGGGGACTGAGGGTTTCTTGGTTTTGAGGGAGTTTAACTCCTTCAATGGGTAAAGGGTCGAGGTGGGGCCAACTGACGGAGATCCGCCCTGATCTGCGGGTTTCGGTAACAGGGGTGTCACGGACGGAGGGGCGGGTTTGGGGCTCGGCTCCGCCACTGACGGAGATCCGCCCAGATCCGCGGGCTTCGGTAACAGGGGTGTCACGGATGGAGGCGCGGGTTTGATGCTCGGCTCCGCCACAATCCTGTTAGTAAAGAGAAAAAGTTTCACCCATTTTGGGGGGTTCTGCGCCAGGTCCTCCCACACAAAGATGTAAGGCACTTGTTCCGGGTGCCCTTCTTTTCCTTCTTTATAGACCTGGCTCTTCACCTGCAAGATAATACGAGAGTCAAAAGTCCCATCCCGTGGCCACCCGATATTGAAGGCTAGCCAGTCGGTGGTGCAGAAGACCGTCCAGTTTTTCTTCCGCACTTCCACAGACAAGTTCTGGGCCCGCTCTCGGACCTCCTTCCAATGATCTAAAGTGAGGCTCAGAGGTGTAGTTAGTCCCTGTCCCATGTTAACGACAAAAGGCAAGTAAACTATAACACAGAACACAATCAGAAGACACACGAACACACTGCGCGCGACAATGGAACGAGACAAAACTGAAACCAAAGCTCCAGATGGGAGCGGCTGCCTAGCCAGCCTCACCCGGGGAAGGAGGAAGACGAAGTCCTTTCCTTCTTCCCAGCCAGGTGGGAGTGGCTGCCTAGCCAGCCTCTCCCAGACCACTGCTGGAGCATCCTCCAGGGCTTGAGCCAGGGGTCCTGGACACATCTGTCCCTTCCTACTACTGGCTCTCGACTCTTTCGGCGCCTAGTGCCTGGACACCTAGCACCCGTACAGACAAACAATAGAACACACAAAAATATATATAAAACAGAAAAGACTTACCTCCGATTGGGAGATGGAGGGTGGATCTGGGGTGCCAATTTCCTGGCCAACACACCAAGAAATGTAAGACCCCTTAAGCAGGCGTCCCACAAACCAGACCCCAGAAACACAGACTCCACTCCATTCGATGCAAAGGCAAGAGGAAAGTTTATTTCATTTGCAAATGGGCCGTCTCAGCAGCACCCTCTGGTAGGGTGCAGAGAGAGAGAGCGGCCCCGAACAATAGCTTTACAGAGTATTTAAAACTAAAAACCACAGTATTAGCATACTTAATTGTGTTACAACTCTATTGGGCAAGCTACAGGTTACACTAGCATTTTATTGGGTAAGTTAATGGTTGCTAGGTAAGGGGCTTAGGAAGGGGGTCATGGGCAGTTTCTTCTTATCAGCTGAAGCAAGCAAGGATGAGGATGGCAGTACAGAACCTTATTGTAACTCTTTTCCGGACTCCTGCAAATGTTATCGCGTGAGACAGTTACACAGAGCAGTTTCACAAGGCAGTTTCCCAAGGTTATTCTGCAGGCAGGTGGAGACACAGTTATCTTAAGGAATGGCTACTGTCAGCAGCCAAACTTTTTAACCCTTGCTAAAATTATTTTAATATTTACTTTTAGCAGGGGTCTTATACTATGGTGAAGTCATTTGAAACAAAATTAAGAATATGAGAAGTGTAAATGGAAAAGAGTAATGGTGCGTTTCCCCACTGTATAAGTACAAAAGCTTTCCTTGACACTTAAAATGCTCTTGAATGTGCAAAAGGAATTGAGGCATTCAGTGAAATGTTCAAGCATGTGAAAAGTAAATAAAATTGAACATGCTTGCTTCATTCTCCCATGTGCGACCAGCTGATGTGCCTGATACCCTACCATGTCAAACCATTCAGCTGCAAAGTGATGGTGAGTGACACACTAAGTACAACAACCTCCCATTGCTTGAGTTCTATAAATATTACATAGCATTGATGAATTTCTCAAGTAGAGGAGACATGGATTGAAATTTACAACTGTTAGGGCTGGCAATTTTGGGCGCCAGATAAAGTCACCAACTGCAATGCAAGCACCCTCTATGGGCACCATACTGAGTCTCACCTGCCCAACTTTTGATCCAGTTCCTCACAAATGGCTGGAAAAAAGCAGCAGAAGGTGGTCCACGTCCTGGGATCACTGCCTCCATGTGGGAGACCCATATCAAATTTCTGATTTTGGCTTGGCCTAGCCCCAGTTGCCATTGTCATCTGGGGAGTGAACAGTGAAGAAAATGGAACATTTTCTCTCTCTCTCCCCCTCTCTCCCTCTCCCTCCCTTTCTCTTTTTCTCTCTCATTCCTGCCTCCCACCCTCCCTCTTTCCCTCTGACTTTCAAATAAATAAATGAGTCTTTTACAAATAAAAATAAAAATATGCACATCTGTTCAGAACACCTTACCAGCACAAGTACTTCTTTTCAAAACTTACCATTATAAAGAGTTGACTGCACTGCAGATTGACAGACAAAAACTTCGAAAGGAAACTGCAAATAGCAACATCACTAATACCAGCTAATATCACATTCTTAACAAATAAGAAGCAGTTCTGTCAGTGGCCACTTGACAAACTAAGCGAAGACACAGTACTCGGTCTGTTCATCAGCGTTTAATGCCTTGAAGCCTTCAAGCCAAGGTAGGGAGCTTGGCTACAAGGGACCGGAGGCCGCCTTCTTGAGAGGCTCTTCAACCACCGGCCCTGAGCACAGCAAGAAATGAGTATATATACCCACAGCCCCACAAGCTCAAAGATGGTTACACAGAGTCAGTATAGCGTAACAAACAAAAGGTCACATAAAATTCAAACAACTGATAACATCAATAACATCCTGTTATGCAGTTAGAGGTCTAGAACACCTGCATATCTCAGGCAAGTCTTGGTGTAAACAGGTCGCCTTAACCCGAGGTTAGGGCTAGGTATGGAAAATTCCATATGACAGTGCTATATGTGGGGGTAGCTCCCCACACAGTTCCAGATGTCATATTTGGAGTGAGGCCAAATATAGCAGGCTAATTTTTGAGTTGCTAATTTTGTGTGGGCCAAAAAATGATATAATAAATATCTAAATGGTTCTTGGGAGAAAAACATTCCCCATCCTCTCACCTAGCTGCTGCACCCTATTGTCTAAATGATAATCCTGCCAGAATCAACCTAAAGGATCATATATATTTACTCTTGTAAGTCCTTACTAAGCAATTCTGTTGGTTTTCATCAGTACTTCTTGATGCTATTTTTATTTATTTGAAGCATTGAGTTACAGAGAGGGGTAGAGGCAGAGAGAGAGAGAGGAGAGAGAAGAGAAAGAGAGAGAGACAGAGAGAGAGAGAAAGAAAGGTCTTCCATTGCTGGTTCACTCCCAAATGCCTGGAATGGCTGAAGCTGAGCCAATCTGAAGCCAGAAGCCAGGAGCTTCCTCCTGGTCTCTCATGTGGATGCAGGGGCCCAAGGACCTGGGCCATGTTCCACTGTCTTCCAGGCACATTTAGCAGGGAGCTGGATCAAAAGTGGAGCAGCTGGGGCCCGAACCAGCACCCATATGGGATGCCGGTGCTGCACACCGGTGCTTTAACCCATGGAACCAGAGTTCTGGCCCCTCCTTATGCTATATTCCCTGATTCCTCTGATGGGCACTAAGTTCCCAAATATATATGCCAAAATCTAACCTTCTTGTCTTCTAGCTTCTCTAGCTTTATGTGTCATTTCCCTGTTTTTGTGATGGAAGATCAGCCACTCAACTCACTGATTTGACAGAGTAATACCAGCAACCTATCAAGTTTCAGTCACTGAGCCCATGACGGTAACATCTTGATGGTTGACCTTGTCACAATGGATTCCTTTTCCAGGAAAGCCAGTTTCTGAGCAACGAGGAACTACAAGTTGCCTAGAGCCCCCAGACTGACTAAAGTCCACCTGACCATCACAAACCCCCTATAACTAATCAAAGAAAAGTCACAAATATTGCTTGTCACCCAGGAACTTGTACATAAACTGAACAGGTACATCTCAGTCTTAACTTCAACCTCTGAGAACTTTCATTCCTCACTCTTTGAGTAGCCTGAAAATTATACAATAGCTGTCTATTTCTTGCTCTGTGCTCTACAATAAGTACCTCCTTTATCTACCACCCCAGCATCAGTCATTCACCTTTATGTGGGCAAGCGGACCCAGCTTTGGGCTTTCTATAAACACTCTTCCCATCAGTTTTGGTGGTTTCTTTATATCAAAATAGAGGCCTCCTTTCTGGGGCCAGAGAGATTATTGCCTTGAGAAATGCTTTATGACAAATGCAGTCATAATAGAATGGGTGATAACAGTTTTTTATAGCCTGCTAAGGTGTATTTTGAAAATTTAAGAAATTTTATTTATAAGCCTAAAAAAGAAAAAAAAATGATGGTGTTTTACTATAATTCTACTTTGCCTCAGTACTCCCTAAGATTTGGCACTTTATACATCACTGGGTTATGAGCCTGCTTTTCTGAAGTAGCTTTATGAAACAAGGGGGTAGGTTCTGTGTATGTAAGCTCCTTTTTGCTGCCATACCAAAGCTAGTCAATATACTGAATATAAAATGGACCTAAAATAATGCTTCAAAGGTTATATTACCCAAAAAATGCCTCTTTGTGAGTAGAAATGAGTGGAATGGAGGTTTTTGTCTTCTTGGAAGAAAAATTAGGAGACAGAGATGCGTGGTAAGCAAGGGATCAAGATCTAATGGCATAGGACATCCATCAGGACTCTCATTCAGATTCTGTCTAGGGAGCAGCTCAGTCCAGTTTAATGGAGAGAATACAGCTGAAAAGTCAGGTGGGCATCTCAGGGAAGCATTGAAAGCTGCTCATGCATTCTTTTTTTTTGACAGGCAGAGTAGACAGTGAGAGAGAGAGAGAGAGAGAGACAGAGAGAAAGGTCTTCCTTTGCCATTGGTTCACCTGCCAATGGCTGCCGTGGCCGGTGCACCACGCTGATCAAATGGTAGGAGCCAGGTGCTTCTTCTGGTCTCCCATGGGGTGCAGGACCCAAGCACTTGGGCCATCCTCCACTGCACTCCCTGACCATAGCAGAGAGCTGGCCTGGAAGAGGGGAAACCGGGACAGAGTCTGGCACCCCAACCGGGACTAGAACCCGGTGTGCCAGCGCTGCAAGGTGGAGGATTAGCCTGTTGAGCCATGGCATCGGCCTTCATGCATTCTTTATTAAGACTGGGACTTACGATGGACTGAGTACAATCTTCCAGCCATTTCTCTTACCCTTTTCCTTCTTCCTTGGGATACAGGGTTTACTGTGTGTGAAACAGGTAAAATTCCCAGTAAAAAGCAAGGACCTGGATAGGAATTTAGAGCTCCACCTCAACTACAACATATTGGCAGAGCCACCCAGGAGAAAATTAATTCCAGAAAAAGTAGCAGGGCAAGTGGAATTGAATTGGTTTCTGTCTCAGCAGAATGCAGCTACTACATCCTGAAAATCTTTCTGTTCCCCTGTCCCTCTTCTCTGAGAACTTGTGGCTCCAGAAGTTCAGCTAAAATGCCAACACCAATGCCACTGGTGTTTCTAATTTTGATAGCTTCTGGGGGAAGGAAGGCCATTTAAAACTTCTTGAGATAACGGGATTTGGGCAGAGGAAGCAAAGGAAGAGGGAGAGCAGTTTGTGAATGTTTGCTGATTGATAGGTGTTTCCAGGTTGTTCTTAATGTGTTTTTGAGGATAATTTATATTATGGGGCAAGCTGGAATTTAAGATTTTAGCAAACACAGATTGGCTACAAGTGGTAAAAAAGGTTCCATCTAGTTTTTGAATTGTGGTGTTTCCCTTGTTAAGGTCAGTGAGTGTAGTTTTCATGTGCTATCGTGATGGGTTCTGTTACCTAGTAGCCACACCACATGGTGGGAGGAGGAATGCAGGTATCCAACTTAGTGGAGGTTCCACATCCTGTGGTGAGGGGCCACTTCTGCCTTCAATATAGAGGCCTCCAGTGAAACATGTGGTCACCAAGATGGTGGCCCCAATGGGCACTTTCTGCCCCTACTGGTAGACAATCAACAGATTCCATGCCCAAGATGAGAGCCCTTTTGGGACTTGTGGCTGCCAATATGGGGGCCTCCATGGGGACCTCTGCCCTTACCAGGAGACGGGCAGCAGATTCCTTCTCCAATATGGTAACCTACATAACTAGACACCAGCTGTGTCCCTCATCAGCAATAACATGCTTTTCTCTAATTTTTTTTCATATTTATGCTATTTTTTACCACTCTAGAATGCACCCCAGACACGGGATTCTGATGTTTCCAGGGAATAACATTTCCAGGCAATGGTGGCAAAAGAGCTCTCCATATTAGGAATACCAGAAAGCCTTGAGAGATGTAAATCTTAGATGGCAGTTAATTGCCTCCCATGGAGTCACCAGAACGTCAGTGACAGCAGTGCCTCCTAAGGTTACAAGACTCAGGCATTACAGTATAAGCTCTCTGAGAATTTTCAGGGTACAAAAGTCAAGAAATTCACTCAAACTTCTGACAACCAATTTCAACCATGCACTGCATTTATCACTCAGGAACTTCCTGGTGTGAAAGGATGCCTCCTAGATATGTTTCTTCCAATGGTGGTAACAGCCTCTGAGTTTATTTGTAGCACTGTGGAAAATCCCCAATTTTGCATGGTTATGACTACAAGTGGACTGACACTTTTATGATGGTAGCACACCATCCTAACACCAGTAGTCCTAGGTGCAGTGGTAAGAAAATTTTTATGGGGGCAACAGGATAATACCCTGGGTTGAACTGGTAGTGGAGCACTATAGCTGGCTGGTTGATACAGGGAAGTCCTATGGCAGGCTTGTCAAGACAGGGAGCCCCTAGACAACCTGGTAAAAACAGAGAGCCCACATTGGATGCAAAAAGAAACCAAATTCCATCTCTAAGTCACATGTTTAGACCTACCTGGGCTCATACCAAGCCCTGACTACATTGTGTCTTCCCAGGTAATGGAGAGACTAAGCCATGTGTAGTTTCACATCCATACTCATGGACACACACCCCTAAGATGTATGCTCAATAATTGGGAAACTCTTAAACTGGATGATATAACTAAGAAGAAGCTGATTTCTCTCTATAATACTGTTTATCCAAACACAAGTTGGAAAATGGAGAAACATGGACAACAAGTGGGACTCTTTAATTCCATACTATTTCAGCACTTGACTTATATTGTAGACAACAACAGAAATGATCATAAGTTGCTTGTCGTTCAAGCCTTTATATCATTACATCAGCACTTTGCTCCTGAAAATGTGTGACTATATCATGCCCCCACTGTCCAAGAGGAAAAGGAGCAACCAAGAGATATGGTAGATGACCCATCAGTAAGTGGTCCTCGATTATCCCAATCTCAACTAGTTCCAATGACAGGTTCATCTCAAAAGGATACTTGATCTTCTTCGTCTTCAATACCTGACTCCTGTATCCCTTCTATCCCTGAAGACCCTCTACCTTTTAAACCTTCCTGTCCCCCTGTACCAGAGGATAGCCAACTGGAGCTACTCGTAGTGAGGCCCTGTATTGACCACAAAGGGTCGTGCATACATGTCCTGCCTGCCAGGGTTTTCAGAAAAGATAAGAATGCATATCTTCATCAGCATCTGTTTCTCATAAAATCAGAGGATGGATGGGGACTTCAACTTTGATTGATGATTTTCTCAAGCATGGACTCTTGGTCCTATGCAAGCCTCCTCATAACACTCCTATTCTTCCTGTTACAAAACAAATGGGTGTATATAGGATGGTTCAGGACCTCTAGGTTATTTATAGCTAGTCATTATAATTCATCCTATTGTGCCAAACCCTTAGGCTTATATTGACACAGGTACCTGAATGTGATTCATTCTATAAAGCTTGAAACCTAAAGGATGGTTTCCTCTGCATCCCATTAAGCCCATAATCTCAATTTTAATGTTTTTATTTTTTATTTTATGGATTTAATATGTACAGATTTAGCAATATAATGGTACTTTCCACCCTACCTCCTTCCTGACCATGCTCCTACACTTCTTCTTCCTCCTCCTTATCCTATTACAATTCTTATTTTTATGACACTCTATTTTTAGTTAATTTTATAATCATTAAGATAAAACCCACATTCAGTAAAGAGTTCAACAAATAATATAAAGAAATAAAAAACACTGTTCCTCAACAGTTTTAGCAGTTTTTTTAATAAACCTTTGAACCTCAAGGTGCCAAATTCAGTCCTATAGATTAACTGCTAGGTACTCTTTTAGTTACCATAATCAGGGAGATCATATGGTATTTGTCTTTTGCAGACAGGTTTATTTCACTAAGTATAATGGTTTCTGTTGCATCATTGCTTGCTTTTTTATCTTTTATTTAATGAATATAAATTTCCAAAGTACAGCTTATAGATTACAATGGCTACCCCCCATAAATTCCCTCCCACCCACAACCCTCCCCTTTCCCACTCCCTCTTCCCTTCCATTCACATCAAGATTCATTTGCAATTCTCTTTATATACAGAAGATCAGTTTAGTATATATTAAGTAAAGATTTTAACAGTTTGCAACCACATAGCAACACAAAGTGAAAAATATTGTTGGAGTACTACTCATAGCATTAAATCACAATGTACAGCACATTAAGGACAGAGATCCTACATGATATTTTTTTAAAAAACTGATTGATTTTTTCCAGGCCAGCTCTCTGCTGTGGCCAGGGAGTGCAGTGGAGGATGGCCCAAGTGCTTGGGCCCTGCACCCCATGGGAGACCAGGAGAAGCACCTGGCTTCTGCCATCGGATCAGTGCGGTGCGCCAGCCACAGCGCACCAACCGCGGAGGCCATTGGAAGGTGAATCAACGGCAAAGGAAGACCTTTCTCTCTGTCTCTCTCTCACTGTCCACTCTGCCTGTCAAAAATAAATAAAGAAATAAATAAAAAGAGATTTTAAAAAATTGTTTAATTTTCTATGCAATTTCCAATTTAACACGAAGTTTTTGTTTCTCATTTTCAATTATCTTTATATACAGAAGATCAATTCAGTATATACTAAGTAAAGATTTCACCAGTTTGCACCCACACAGAAACACAAAGTGTAAAAATAAAGTTTCAGTGCTAGTTATAGCATTACTTCACATTGGACAACACATTAAGGACAGATCCCATATGAGACATAAGTACACAGTGACTCCTGTTGTTGATTTAACAATTTGACACTCTTGTTTATGGTGTCAGTAATCTCCCTAGGCTCTAGTCATGAGTTGCCAAGGCTATGAAAGCCTTCAGGGTTCGCCAACTTCGATCTTATTCCAACAGGGTCATAGTCAAAGTGTAAGTTCTCTCCTCCCTTCACAGAAAGGTACCTCCTTCCTTGATGGCCCTGTGCTTTCCACTGGGATAACACTCGCTGAGATCCTTCATTTAGGTCTTCTTCTTCTTCTTCTTTTTTTTCCCAGCATGTCTTGGCTTTCCATGCCTAAAATCCTCTCATAGGTTCTTCAGCCAGATCCAAATGCCTTAAGGGCTGATTCTGAGGCCAGAGTGCTACTTAGGATATCTGGCATTCTATGAGTCTGCTGTGGCTCCCCCTTCCCATGTTGGATCCTTCTCTCCCTTTTTTTGGTTTTATCAGTTAGTATCAGCAGACACTTGTCTTGTTTGTGTGATCCCTTTGACTCTTAGATCTATCAGTGTGATAAATTTTGAACAGAAATTGATCACCTGGACTGATGAGATGGCATTGGTACATGCCACCTTAATGGACTTGTATTGGAATCCCTGGCACGTTACTAACTCCATCATTTGGGACAAGTCCAATTGAGCATGTCCCCAATTGTACATCTGCTCCCTCTCTTTTTCTCATTCTTATATTTAACTGGGATCACTTTTCAGTTACAATTTAAACACCTAAGAATAATTGTGCGCTAATTACAGAGTTCAACCACTAGGACTAGAACAAAAAAAATACTAAAATGGATACAGTATTACACTGTATAACAACAGTCAGCACAAGAGCTGATCAAGGCACTGTTTCTCATAGTGTCCATTTCACTTAAAAGGTTTCACCTTTGGTGCTCAGTTAGTTGTCAAAGATCAGGGAAAACAAATGACATTTGTCTTTTTGGGACTGGCTTAATTCACTCAGCATGATGTTTTCCAGATTCCTCCATCTTGTTGCAAATGACTGGGTTTCATTGTTTTTGACTGCTGTATAGTAATCTATAGAGTACATGTCCCATAGTATCATTATCCAGTCTACTGTTGATGGGCATTTGGGTTGATTCCAGGTCTTAGCCATTGTGACTTGAGCTGCAACAAACGTTAAGGAGCAGATGGTTTTTTTCTTTGACAAATTAATTTCCTTTGGTGAATTCCAAGGAGTGGGATGGTTGGGTTATATGGTAGGGTTATATGCAGCTTTTGAGGAATCTCCAGACTGACTTCCATAGTGGCTGAACCAGTTTGCATTCCCACCAACAGTGGGTCAGTGTCCCTTTTTCCCCACATCCTCTCCAGCATCTGTTGTTGGTAGATTTCTGAATGTGAGCCATTCTCACTGGGGTGAGGTGAAACCTCATTGTGGTTTTGATTTGCATTTCCCTGATTGCTAGTGATCTTGAACATTTTTTCATGTGTCTGTTGGCCATTTGGATTTCCTCTTTGGAAAGATGTCTGTTGAGGTCTTTGGCCCATCTCTTAAGTGGGTTGTTTGTTTTGTTGTTGTGGCATTTCTTGATTTCTTTGTAGATTCTGGTTATCAACCTTATCTGTTTCATAGGCATGGCTTTCCATGCCTAAAATACTCTCATAGGCTCTTCAGCCAGATCCAAATGCCTTAAGGGCTGATTCTGAGGCCAGAGTGCTATTTAGGATATCTGGCATTCTATGAGTCTGCTGTGGCTCCCCCTTCCCATGTTGGATCCTTCTCTCCCTTTTTTTTGGTTTTATCAGTTAGTATTAGCAGACATTAGTCTTGTTTGTGTGATCCCTTTGACTCTTAGATCTATCATTGTGATCAGTTGTGAACTGTAATTGATCACCTGGGCTGGTGAGATGGCATTGGTACATGCCACCTTGGTGGGATTGTATTGGAATCCCCTGGCACTTTTCTAACTCCATCATTTGGGGCAAGTCCAATTGAGCATGTCCCCAATTGTACATCTCCTCCCTCTCTTTTTCTCATTCTCATATTTAACCGGGATCACTTTTCAGTTAAGATTTAGACATCTAAGAATAATTGTGTGTTAATTACAGAGTTCAAAAAAATACTAAAATGGATAAAGTATTACACTGTACATCTACAGTATTTTTTCACTTTGTGTTGCTATGTGAGGGCAAACTGTTGAAATCTTTATATATACTAAACTGATTTTTCTGTATATAAAGAGAATTGAAAATGAATCTTGATGGGAATGGAAGGGGAGAGCGAGTGGGAAACTGGAGGGTTGCAGGTGGAGGGGAAGTTGTGTGGGGGGGAGCCATTGTAATCCATAAGCTGTACTTTGAAATTTATATTGTACATCAGCAGTCAGCACAAGAGCTGACCAAGTCACTGTTCCTCATAGTGTCCATTTCACTTCAACATGTTTCCCATTTGGAGCTCAGATAGTTGTCAAAGATCAGGGAGAATATATGATATTTGTTCCTTTGGGGCTGGCTTAATTCACTCAGCATGATGTTTTCCAGATTCCTCCATCTTGTTGCAAATGACTGGGTTTCATTGTTTTTGACTGCTGTATAGTATTCTATAGAGTACATGTCCCATAATTTCTTTATCCAGTCTACTGTTGATGGGCATCTGGGTTGATTCCAGGTCTTAGCCATTGTAAACTGAGCTGCAACAAACATGAAGGTGCAGACCTCTTTTTGGTTTGCCAATTTAATTTCCTTTGTGTAAATTCCAAGGAGTGGGATGGCTGGGTTGAATGGCAGGGTTATGTTCAGGTTATTGAGGAATCTCCAGACTGACTTCCATAGTGGCTGAACCAGTTTGCATTCCCACCAACAGTGGGTCAGTGTCCCTTTTTCCCCACATCCTCTCCAGCATCTGTTGTTGGTAGATTTCTGAATATGAGCCATTCTCACTGGGGTGAGGTGAAACCTCATTGTGGTTTTGATTTGCATTTCCCTGATTGCTAGTGATCTTGAACATTTTTTCATGTGTCTGTTGGCCATTTGGATTTCCTCTTTGGAAAGATGTCTGTTGAGGTCTTTGGCCCATCTCTTAAGTGGGTTGTTTGTTTTGTTGTTGTGGCATTTCTTGATTTCTTTGTAGATTCTGGTTATCAACCCTTTATCTGTTACAAAGTTTGCAAATATTTTTTCCCATTCTATCGGTTTCCTATTCACTTTCCTGACTGCTTCTTTTGAAGTACAGACACTCCTCAGTTTGATGCAATCCCAATAGTTAATTTTGGCTTTGAATGCCTGTGCTCCAGGGGTATTTGCCAAGAAGTCTTTGCCAGTACCTATATCTTGCAGGGTTTCTCCAATCCTCTCTAAGAATTTGATGTTTTTGGGTCATAGATTTAAGTCTTTAATCCATGTTGAGTGAATTTTTGTGTAAGGTGAATGGTAGGGATCTTGCTTCATGATTTTGCTCATGGAAATACAGTTTTCCCAGCACCATTTATTGAATAGACTGTCCTTATTCCAGGGATTGGTTTTGTATCCTTGATCAAATATGAGTTGGCTGTAGATGTTTGGGTTGATTTCTGGTGTTTCTATTCTGTTCCATTGGTCTATCCATCTGTTTCTGTACCTGTACCATGCTTTTTGATAACAACTGTCCTGTAGTATGTCCTGAAATCTGGTATTGTGATGCCTCCAGCTTTGTTTTTGTTGTACAAGATCGCTATAACTATTGGAGGTCTCTTATCTCCATATGAATTTCAGCATCATTTTTTTCCAGATTTGAGAAGAATGCCTTTGTTATTTTGATTGGTACTGCATCGAATTTGTAAATCGCTTTTGGGAGAATGGACATTTTGATTATGTTGATTCTTCCAATCCATGAGCATGGAAGATTTCTCCAGTTTTTGGTATCCTCTTCTATTTCTTTTTAATGTTTTGTAGTTTTCATCATAGAGATCTTTAACGTCCTTGGTTAAGTTTATTCCAAGTTATTTGATTATTTCTGTAGCTATTGAGAATGGAATTGAACATAGGGATTCTTCCTCAGCCATGGCATTGGCTGTGTATACAAAGGCTGTTGATTTTTGTGCATTGATTTTTATATCCTGCTACTTTGCCAAACTCTTCTATGAGTTCCAGTAGTCTCTTAGGAGAGTTCTTTTGGTCCCCTAAATAAAGAATCATATTGTCTGCAAAGAGGGATAGTTTGAGTTCTTCCTTCCCAATTTGTATCCCTTTAATTCCTTTTTCTTGCCTAATAGCTCTGGCTAAGATTCCAGAACTATATTGAAGAGCAGTGGTGAGAGTGGGCATCCTTGTCTAGTACCACATCTCAGTGGAAATGCTTCTAACTTTTCAACTTTCAATAGGACACTGGCTGTCAGTTTTTCATTAATTGCTTTGATTGTATTGAGTAATGTTCCTTCCGTACCCAGTTTGCTTAGGGTTTTCATCATGAAAGAGTGTTGCATTTTATCAAATGCTTTCTCTGCATCTATTGAGAGAATCATATGGGTTTTCTTCTGCAGTCTCTTAATGTGGTGTATCACATTGATTGTTTTGCAAACACTGAACCATCCCTGCATACCAGGGATAAATCACACTTGGTCTGGTTGGATGATCTTTGTGATGTGTTGTTGCATTCTATTGGCCAGAATTTTATTGAGTATTTTTGCATCTATGTTCATCAGGGATATTGGTCTGTAATTCTCTTTCACTGTTGCATCCTTTTTCTGGCTTAGGAATTACGGTGATGCTGGCTTCATAGAAAGAATTTGGGAGGATTCCCTCTTTTTCGATTGCTCTGAATTGTTTGTGGAAAATTGGAGTTAAATGTCTGGTAGAACTCAGCAATGAATCCATCTGGTCCCGGGATTTTCTTTGTTGGGATGGCCTTTATTACTGTTTCAATTTCTGTGTCAGTTATGGGTCTGTTTAGGTTTTCTATGTCTTCCTGGCTCAATTTAGGTAGGTTGTATGTGTCCAAGAATCTGTCCATTTCTGATAGATTTCCCTTTTTGCTGGCATAGAACTCTTTGTAGTTATTTCTGATGATTCTTTTTATTTCCGTGGTGTCTGTTGTATGTTTCCTTTTTCATTTCTCTTCGTATTGATTTTTGTTTCTCTTCTTTTTTTAGTTAGTTGTTCCAATGCATCCATTGTATTGTAAAAGGCAGGACTTCATTGCTTTACCACTGTGTAGCATTCCATAGTGTATAAACCATAGTTTCTTTATACAGTCATTAGCTCATGGACATCATATTGATTCTATATCCAAGGTATTGCGAATTGTGCAGTAATAAACCTGAGTGTACAGATCACACTTTCATAATTTGATTTAATTTCCTTTAGATTAATTCCCAAGAGTGGGATAGCTGGATCATATGGTACATCTATATTCAGATTTCTGAGGTATCTTCATACCGCCTCCCACAGTGGCTTTATCAGTTGAGCCATTCCCACCTACAGTGGGTTAGGGTAATTTCCCCACACAATTTCACCAGATTCAATGTTTGTTGATTTTGTATGAAAACCTTTCTAACTAGGGTGAGATGAAACTTCATTGTGGGTTTGATTTGTATTTCCCTGATTTCTAGCGATTGTGAGCAGTTTTTCATGTTTCTGTTGGCCAGTTGAATTTTCTCTCTTGAAACAAGTTCAAGTCCTTTGCCCATGTATTTACTGGATTGTTGGTTTTGTTGTTGTTGACTCTCTTGAGCTCTTTATAGATTCTGGATGTTAACCCTTTATTAGTTGCATAGCTAGCAAATACTTTCTCCTATTCTCTCAGTAGCCTATACACTTTGCTGAGTGCTTCTTTTGCAGTGCAGCAGCTTCTCAGCTTGACGTAATACCATTTGTCAATTCTGGCTTCCGGGATCTTTTCCAAAAGTCTCTTCCCTATGCCAAATCCTGCAGAGGTTCCTCAGTGCTCTCTTTTAATTTGATGGTATCAGTTTACATATTTAGGTCATTGACCCATATTGAGTGGATTTTTGTGTAAGGTGTAAAGTAGAAGTATTCTTCCATTTTGGCATATGGAGATCCAGTTTTCCCAGCACCATTTGTTGAAGAGAATATCCTTGATCCAGGGATTGCTTTTAGCCATTTTGTCAAAGTTAAGTCATAGAAGTCTGAATTGCTTTCTGGAGTTTCTATTATTAGTCCCATTGGTCTGTGCATCTGTTTCTGTGCCAATACCAGGCTGTGTTGATTATAAATGCCTTGTAATACATCCTGAACTCTCGTATTGTGAGCCCTTCAACTTCATGTGTATTGCATAAGATTGCCTTAACCCTCAGAATACTTGTGTTTACAGATGAGTTTTAGCATTTTAGCAATTTTTTCTAGATCTGAGAGTACTGTCCTTGGGATTTTGGTTGGGACTACATTGATCTGTAAATTGGTTTGTATTGTATGAACATTTTAATGCTATTGATTTTTCCAATTCATGAACATGGAAGATTATTTCCATATTTTGACCTCCATAGTTAAATTTATTCAAACATATTTATTTTTGTTGCCATAGTGAATGGAATTGATCTTAAAAGTTCTTTCTCTCTCATGACATTATCTGTATATATACAAAATGTATTCATTTTGCTCTGTTAATTTTATATCATGCCACATTCCCAAACTCTCTTATGAGTTCTAATAGTCTCTTAGTGGAGTCTTTGGAACCCCCTATATACAAAATCATGAAATTTGCAAATAAGGATAGTTTGACTTTCTCCTATCCAATTTGGTTTTTTTCCCTCCCACCCGCAACCCTCCCCTTTCCCACTCCCTCTCCCCTTCCATTCACATCAAGATTCATATCCCTTTGATTTCTTTTTATTGCCTAATGATTCTAGCTGAAACTTCCAGAATTTATTGAATGGCAGTGGTGAGAATCGACATCCTTGTTTGGTTCAGTATCTAAGTGGGAATGCTTCCAACTTTACACCATTCAATAGGATGATAGCCATGAGTTTGTCATAAATCGCTTTCATTGTTGAGGAATGCAGATTCTATACCCAATTTGGTTAAGGTTTTCATCATGAAAGGATGTTATATTTTATCAAATGCTTTCTCAGCATCTATTGAGAAAATCGTATGGTTGTTGTTCTTCAGTTTGTTACTGTGATGTATCACATTTACTGATATGCTATATTGAACAATCCCTGCATACCAGGGATAAATCCCACTTGCTCTGGGTGAATATTTCTGAAATGTCATTGGATTCAATTAGCTAATAGGTTTTGAGGATTTTTCCATCTATTTTCATCAGGGAAACTGGTTTTTAGAACTCTTTCATTGTTGTATCTCTTTCTGGTTTAGTAATTAAGGTGATACTAGCTCCATATAAAGAGTTTAAGAGGATTCCCTCCCTTTCAATCGTTTTAAATAGCTTGGGAAGAAGCAGAATTAGTTTTTCTTTAAGTGTCTGGTAGAAATCGGCAGTGACGACTTCCATTCCTGGGCTTTTATTTGTTGGGAGGGTCCGTATTACTGATTCGATCTCTGTCTTGGTTACTGGTCTGTTTAGGCATTCTACGTCTTCATAATACAAACTGTGTAGATTGTTTGTATCCATCTCTTCTAGGTTTCCTAAACAGAGGCATACAGCCCTCTGTAGTAATTCAGGATGACTCCTTTTAACACTATATTGTCTGTCAAATTTCTTATTTCATGTCTGATTTTGTTGATTTGGGTCTCCCCTCCACCCCAACTTTTTTAGTTCAGTCAATGGAGTATCAATTTATTGTTTCAAAAAACCAGCTCTTTTATTTCACTGATCTTTTGAATTATATTTTTGTCTCACATCATTTATTCTTCTCTAATTATTTCTTTTATCCCACTAATTTTGGGCTTGTTTTGTAGCTGTGTTTCTAGGTTCTGAAGATGCATTGAGCTCATTTATTTGTCACCTTTCCAATTTCTTGATGTAGTCACAAATTATTATAAACTTCCCTCATTACACTGCTTTTGCATAAGTGTCGATATGTTGTATGGTCATCTTTTTTTTTCAGAAATGTTTGGGCTTCTGTTTTTGAATTCTTCTAAAACCCACTCTTCATTAAGGAACATGTTTTTTCAGTCTCCACATGTGTGCATATGTTCTAGAGATTCTTGTGTTATTGATTTCCATCTTCATTCCATTGTGGTCACAGAAGATGCTTGGTATGATTTTGATGATTTAGAATTTGCTAAGACTTGCTTTATGACCTAGCCTAAGGTCTATGTCAGGAAAAGTTTCCGTGCATTGGTGAAGAATGTGTATCCTGCAACTGTTCAATGAAATGTTCTTTAAATATGAGTTAGATACATTTGGGCCATAATGTAGATTAGCTCTGTTGTTTCTTTGATGATTTTCTCTTTACTTATCTGTCCATTGATGAAAGTGTTGTGTTGAGAATGGAGGGATCTGGAAAACATTATGCTGAGTGAAGTAAGCCAGTTCCCAGGGGACAAATATTATATGTTCTTCCTGACCTGTGACAACTACCTTGGCACCTAAAAGGAAACATATTGAAGTGAAATGGACACTATGGGAAACAATGACTTGATCAGCCTTTGTCCTGACTGTTGAGGATCAATTTATACTTTCTTCCTTTTAGTATTTTTGTTGTTCTAATAAATACCATTGGTTGAACTCTTTAATTAACCCACAATTATTCTTAGGCACTTCAATTTAACTTAAAAATGATCCCTGTTAAATATAAGAGTGCGAATAAGAGAGGAAGGAGATGTGCAGTTCAGCACATGCTCAATTGTACTTACCCTTAATGGTAGATCTAGAAATGTGCCAGGGGATTCCAATTCAATCCCATCAAGGTGGCATGTACCAATGCCATCTCACTAGTCAAAGTGATCAGGATAAGTTCATAATTGATCATAATGATGGGTTAAGTGTCAAAGGGATCACATAAACAAGACTAGTGTCTGCTAATGCTGACTGATAGAATTAGAAAGGAGAGATCGATCCAACATGAGAAGTGGGAAACACAGCAGACTCATAGAATGACAGATGTCCTAAACAGCACTCTGGCCTCAGAATAAGCCCCTAAGGAATTTGGATCTGGCTAAAAAGCCCATGGGAGTTTCTCAGGCATGGAAAGCCAAAACACTCTGGCAAAAAAAAGAAAAAGAAAGAGGACATAAATGAAAGATCTCTGTGAGTGAGATCCCAGTAGAAAGAATGGGCCATCAAAGAAGGGGATACCTTTCTCTGAAGGGAGGAGAGAACTTCCACTTTGACTATGACCTTGTCTAAATAAGATTGAAGTCAGCAAACTCACAAGGCTTCCATAGTCTTGGCAGCTCATGACAAGAGCCTCTGGTGTCAATTGTTAAATCAACAACAGGTGTCACTGTGCACCTACTCCCCATGTAGGATCTCTGTCCTTAATGTGTTGTACTATGTGAATTAATAGTAAAACTACTACTTCAGCAGTACACTATACTTTGTCTGTGTGGGTGCAGTCTGTTGAAATCTTTAGTTCATATATCCCAAGTTGATCTTCTATATATAAAGATAGTTGAATATGAATCTTGACGAAGAGTGGGATGGGAGAGGGAATGAGGGATGGGATGGTTGTGGGTGGGAGGGAGGTTATGGGGGGAAAAGCTGCTGTAATCCAAAATTTTACTTTGGATATTTATATTTATTAAATAAAAGTTAAAAAAAGGAAAGTGTTGTGTTGAACACTTTCTATTGCCCATTACTATTTCTGTTTCACATTACTATTGGATTAGAGTCTATGTCTCCCTTTAGATCCATTCACACTATTTTTAGGCACCCTGTGATTGGGTGCATATACATTTATGATAGTCACATCGTCCTGAAGAATTGGTTCTTTAATCATTACATAGTGTCATTCTTTGTCTCTTCTAACAGTTTTTGTGTTAAAGTAGATTTTTTTCTGATCTTAAGATGGCTACACTGACTCTTTTTTGCTTTGCATTAGCCTGGAATACCTTTCTCCATTCTTTCATTTTCAGTCTGCATGTATCTTTGTTGATGATGTATGTTTCTTGTGGGCAGCAAATAGATGGGTCTTTTAATTTAATCCATTCAGCCAGCCTATCTATATCTTATAATTGGAGAGTTGCCCTGACCCTGACATTTTTCCATAAGCATTTGTATTGTTACTTTGAATTTCTTTGTACATTTACTTAGAGATTTTCTGCCTTCACTGCACATTCTTTCATAGTGATGTCTATCTTCCTGTGTGTATGAGTAGCACATCCTTAAGTATCTTTTGTAAGGCTGGCTAGGTAGTGACAAATTCTTTCAATTTCTCTTTTCTTTATGGAAGGTCTTTATGTAACCTTCATTCCTAAATTAGAGCTTTGCAGGGTCCAGTATTCTGGGCTCATAGTTGTTTTCTATTCCTCTTAAGACTTTGAATATGGCTTTCCATTCTCTTCTTTCTCTTTTTTTAACTTTTATTTAATAAATGTAAATTTCCAAAGTACAACTTTTGGATTATAGCAGCTTTTTCCCCCCATAACCTTCCTGCCACCCGCAACCATCCCATCTCCCACTCCCTCTCCCATCACATTCACATCAAGATTCATTTTCAATTATCTTTATATACAGAAGATCCATTGAGTATATACTAAGAAAAGATTTCTACAGTTTGCAACCACACAGAAACACAATGTATAAAGTAATGTTTGAATACTAGTTATACCGTCAATTCACATAATACAACACATTAAGGACAGAGATCCTATATGGGGAGTAAGTGCACAGTGACTCCTGTTGTTGATTTAACAATTGACACTCTTATTGATGACATCAGTAATCACCCGAGGCTCCTGTCATGAGCTGCCAAGGCTATGGAAGCCTCTTGAGTTCACCAACTCTGATCTTATTTAGACAAGGCCATAGTCAAAATGGAAGTTCTCTCCACCCTGTGAGTTCTGCCACACACCCAGTTTTTTCTTTTTTTTTCACAGTCTCAGTTTATAAGTTCCACACATTCACTAGGTCTTAGTATTCTGTTATTTCTCCCCACCAGAGTCAGGTTTTTCTGCTTGGCTGAGGGTGTGTGCAGCCCTGAGCTGGCGCACCTGTTACATATGTCCTAAATGGCACCTGCTCTATTTTCTTGCTCACCTTTGTAGGGTGAGTGGAGAGAGAGAATCGTGTCTGTACTGGTCCCTTATATTATTTTTTTCTCTCCTCTGGTTAGGCTGGTGTACTTTCCTCCATGGGGCTTCAAGCTTTGTTCCCTCTAGGCTCTTCCTGCCACTTCCCTGCCAGTGTCTTGGGCTACTGAGGTTTCGTCTCACCTCCCTTTCCAGCACTGGTGCGTAGACTCGGCAGCTGGGGTCCCAAGCCGTGGGCGCCTGTGCCCTCCACATAGGTCCACCATGTCCCTCTAATTCCAGAAGAGCTTCCTCTGCAGTTTTTTCCCTAACTCTTCCCTGAGACTACAGTATCCACTCTTATTAACCTATCTTCCTGGACTGTCAGCGAGCTCCCTCCCTCTTCCTCCATCTTGGAGCCTTCCTCCATTTTCTTCTAGCCTGTAGAATTTCTAAAGAGAACTCAGCTGTTAGACTAATTGGTGATCAAGTTATCTGGCTTTTCTCTTGTTCATTTTTCAGAATCTTTCCCCTATACTTTACTGTTCCAAAATTTGACTGCAGTATGTCATGTTGAACATCTTTTCTGGTCATGTCTGATAGGAGTCCTTTGTGCTTCTTGTCATTTTCTTTCTCAAATTGGTGAAGGTTTCTCTAATTATTTCAGTAAATAGTCCCTGTAATATATTCCCCTTTTTCAAGAAAGCCTGAAGATCTGTATTGTGGGTTATTTGATGCTATCCCATACATCTACAGCACTGTTTTTAATTTTCTAATTTCTTCTCTTTTTTTGCTCTGACTGAAAATTTTTCAAAGATCGGCCTTCTAGCTCTCACGTTCTTTCTTCTGCCTCTCCAAGTCTGTTAAGGCTTTCCACCAGTTATTATTTATTCTACTAAATTCTTCATTTCTAGTATTTTATTTTGATTTTTCTTTCAAATATCAAATTCATGGGAACTGTTTTCCTTCATGCCATGGATGGATCTCTTTAGTTGATGAATTTGCTTCTCGTTGTGTTGCAGTCGATTTCTCAACAATGTTGCAGTGGATTCATTTCTGAGAGGAGGAGCGTGGTGAGGGAAAGAGGTGCAGAGTCCCCACACAGACCCCGGGAGTCGGGTGAAAGCGGGCTTGAGGCAAACAGCCCGCAGACTCGTTTATTTCAGTTGGTACAACAGCTTATGTAGCCAAGACGAGCCAATCCGGCCAAGGGGTGGTCTATGCCCCAACCAATCACAGCCTGTTGTCAGGCAGTTTCCAAAGCGACCCAATCACAGCCTGTTGCCAGGCAGGCTCCATTTGCCATGTGGGTTTCAAATCCATCCAATCACAGCCTGTTGCCAAGCAGGCTCCATTTGCCATGTGGGTTTCAAAGCCATTCCTGAGTAACTGACGCTCACTTGCCAGCGGCCACCTTGGCATGGCCTTCTCATTCCACCACATCGTTGCTTTTGAGTAATCCTTTGATTAATCTTTGAATTTCATTTCAGGCATTTCATCAGTGTTCATCTTCACATTTTAATATTGAAATGTTGCTGTAATCTTTTTGAGTGGGTCATGTTGTATTCCAAATGTTGTTTCCTGAATTTCTATACTTATTTGCAGGCCTTCGTGTAGATGCTTGCTGCTTTTTTCCAAGATGGCTTTTATATTTGAACTATGCCTCTGTGGCTGAGTGGAATGTCTGCCCTTTCAATGAATACCCAGATATGTGTACTGGCTTGTGGCCAGGGAGCTCTCTTCAGTGCTCCAGGGTGACACAATTTTGAGTACTGGAGCCCCAAAGCCTGTGATATGTTGGGGCCACTTACAGTCATATGTCATTGTGCAGCCCCATAAAACCTCCCAGCCAGACTCAAAGTGGGGAATGTAGATTTTTTCCTGTGGGAAAATCCCTGGATCACACATGTGCATAATACTCCCTGGCTGCAGCACCAAGAAATTCACAATTGTGTATGAGAGTTTCCACAGCTGGTTCTCCTGTCAGAATGGCTCCTTTTTCCTGCCCATTTCTGGATTTGTCCACAGGAATTGTTTTGTTTGCCTCTGCCTACAAGATGGCAACTATTCCACCCTCCCCCCAGCACTCACCCCCTGTTGCTGGGTGTGCTCACAAGAGCTGAAGCAGCCTCTATTTATTTATGTCCAAAATTGTACCTTGCCTCTCACAGCCAGTTTCCAGACACAGTTATAGGTCAGACAGGGAGAGAGAAATGTGACCCTTTTCTTTCAGAATCTCAATTTATGTTTACCTTCATATGCATTGATTCTTTCTCAAATATAACTCAGCAATATATGTGGAAAATCTTCCTTCAGTTTTTCAGGGATAGTCCACATTTGCTTGATGAGCCAAAGGGATTTCAATTAAAATTGAGAAATCCTACAATATGTAGATGTTGTTCTTATCTGCAGCCCCTCCAAGGAGGACTCAGATGAAAATACCATCCCAGTCTTAAGCGTTTTAGCAAAACAGTGATGCAGAGTTTCCCAAGAAAATTTCAGATTTCTAAACAAGAGGAAACTACCAGTGATATATTCTGGTACCAGGAAGGCATGCTCTTTTACCCAAGGGAAAAATAACTATACTAAGCATTGGGCCATCATAGATGAAAAATGGGCTAGGACCTTTCTGGGAATGGTAGTATTTCACAGAATATGGATTCCAGGATTTGGGATTATAGCCAGTCCCTTACATGAGACTTTAAATAGTACTGACACAAAGCTACTTTGCTAAACAGGAGAGCAACAGAAAGACTTCCAAAGAGATAAAGAGCTATTAACAGAAGCCCCAGCACTAGGAATTCCTAACCTGGAAAATATTCACCCTGTAGCAGAAAAACAAGGGTAAGCTTCTGGAGTACTGACTCAAAGACTGGATCCACTTCCACAACCAGTGGCCTATTTTTCTGCTTTCACAGAGGATCTTACCCAGGTGATAGAAGCTCAGGTATTGTCAAAGAGCCTTGAAAAAAAAGGTCAATGAGTGAAAATTTATAACTTATGAGTAAGTGAATATTTATATTTATAGATTATAAATAAACTTTCCTTGTGTTATAGGCACATGCAACAATTTGCCAAGGAAGACATATTGATTGCAAAGAATTCCCCCACCAACTAAATATGGAAAAACTTTGGGTTCTATTTCAGGCTGTACTGAAAGCTTTGGGACTGGCAGTCATGCACTGTAGAGGATGCCATAAAGCAGTTAGTTGTGCTAGCAAGGAAAATGCACTAACAGATAAGCAGAAAAAGGAGCCCCTAGAAATTTTATTACCTCAGCCTGTAGCAATATCAGAAAACCCTTACTATACTAAGCCTGAGAAAGAATGGGCCCAACAACAAGATCATATTTAGATCATAGGGTTATGGCCCAAGGCCTCTCAGTGGAAGATAGTTAGGGAAATACATGACTCAACCCACGTCTTCCTTTCTTAAAAGATACTCCATTTGCAATTTTTTTTCCAATTTTGCTCATACTGACTGATAAACTTGTTTGTTTCAGAACTTGGCACCTTCTAACATAATGATGACCATGTGGAGGTCATAGCTCTTGGCAGTAACTGATGAAAATTCTTCAGCTTGTGATATAGATCCATTAAATGAAAAAGGAAGAGATTCCCAAACCTAGGATAGATAAGGTCTACACCTCCAAGAGACAGGGAGTAGATGCAGATGGCTCGGTGGATGACATCCTTCAGCACCCACTAAGAGTAAAATCTCTGAGGTGAGAATAATATGGGATAAAGCAGATAGATGGTTTGGGACCACAAGCAGAAAGCCACACTTCACTCACCCTATGTAATTCCATCTGCCTATCTGTCAGTCAAATAATCCTTTTTCCAGAATGTTTCTTCCTTCACCTGGGACATAGAGGAGATCAATATAATCACTCCCCTTCCAACCTCTTAAGAAGCCAACTTTTCATAGAGGTTTTCTCTCTTTCTGCAGATAAGGATGAGACAGATCAACATCTCTGTACTTTCCTCCCCTATTGTTTTCACAGCCTAGCTCACTCTATTCCTGCACTAGGCACATATGTGTGTGTGTTTTTCTACCATTTAAATAAGCCTTATCATATTGTGCACAATATTTGTGCCTGTTCTTTGAATGCTTCTCTCAGTAAAATGCCAGGATCTGGAATAGGAATTTGGACTCCTCCCTTGCCCACAACACTCTCCTCCCTCTTATCCTCTCAACAAAGGGTTTCCTATATGTAAACTAGGTAAAATGCCCTGTAAGGTTTTATTACTCAGTGTTAGATGGGTAACTTACATGATTTATTTCTAACTTTCTAGCAGCTCAGGTAACATAAGTAAATCTTCAATAACCTTCATTATATTTGTTAAAAGAAAAAAGGGTAAAAATATGAGTTGCTAGCAGACATTTATTTCTGGTATAACCATACCAAATTCATCTGTCTACCCCTTCTTTTCATATTGTAGGTAATAACAAACTACCTGCTTGTGACTTACCTACTGTGCAAGTCTTGTGACTTAAACGGTTTTCTGAATTTCAGAAGCCATTGTCTTCCCTGATCCTCACAACTCCTCTTTCTTGATTAAAAATTGTCCTGGTAGTTTGCAAAGTGGGGAAGAGCAAGATGCTAAACAATATTCCAAACTTGTTTGCAGTGCTGGTCTAGTATCTGAAAACCAGCTCTGCCTATTTGACATGCACAAAGTCAGTCACTGGCATCAGAGTGGTAGAAGAAAGTATGTGTTTGTGGTAAACTGTACAGCAAGGAGCTGAGGATCTACTGCTTGGTTTCTGGGCACTCTGATGTGTTAGCAGTAAAGATATTTATCAATTGAGAGATGCAAGGCCAGCTCATGTCCAGGTTCCTGACTCGTCAATGGTGCTCTTGAACTTCCTTTGATCTGTCAGCAATGCTGAGTTCTTGAGGGAATTTTTTACTCCAAGTGGGCTCGAGTTTGTTCTGGGAGTTACATGTAGGTGGCCAGTACATTCTTCCTGGACCTGGAATTCCATTCCACAAACTCTGCCAGACAGTACTAGCCACCAGGGTTCTTAGGTATGGAAGCTCAAATGACTCCTTGAGTCTGGGGCTTGGAAATTTAAAAGGGCCAGTTGTCACACTCCCTCAAGTCAGTGAATTCCTCTTTGATAAAAGACTGGCAAGGTCATCCCAGGATAAAAGAGACAGACAAGAGGCTGGGTCCTGCTTTCACATTACTGCAGTTTGGTTTCAGTCCTCCCTATTTCTTGCTACTCCTCAATTCTGAAGGAATGAGGATGACAAGCACTCTGACTGTTTGATGGTATTTATGGGACAAAGAGGAGCACTTTCAGAATCAGGGGAGAGGAAATTGCCAAGAATTATCGTAACCCCAGTTCAAGTACAGAAATATACCACATCGCAATAGACTTTGTCCCAGCTAGGCTCTGCTCAGCTTTATGTTGCAGATATATCCCCATTCCACATCAGCAATAAACTCAATAATATTACTAGCACTCCTATACTTATAATGAAAGCCAGAGAAATTAGTAATTTCTCCCCCAGGATATTTTCAGTATCAAACCCAGAAGACAGCCAATAAGGCTTAGTGTGTAGCATTGTCATTTTAACACCGGTTCAATATATGTCAGTTTTCTAATGAGAAAAATGACACTCTCCAGTGCTATTTCCAGGAGAAAGATAGCAATTCATGATACCAATGGAAGACATGCCAGGTTTGTCTTCGGGGCATGTTTGGAAATTGGCAGATTTCTGTATCTTTTTTATCTTCCTTGAGCCAAGGAAAGCAGAAAACACGTTTCCTATCTATCCTAAGGGAAGCCAAGGTATCAACACTTCTCATTCCTTACTTAAATTCAGTTTGGTTATTTACTTTCTTACTTCCTAAAGGCATAAGGCACAGATGAGAGCCTTGAATTCAGCCTCCTGGACTAAGGAAACTGGTACCATTCCTATCATTTCCAAAGATTCCTGAGAAGTTACCACTGCATTCAATCTCCATCTTGGTTATTGGTCTATTGAGGCTTCCTATGTTTTCATATCTCAATTTTGGTAAATTATAGTGTTCAGAAATATATACACTTCTTCTAGATTTTCCATTTTGTTGGCACATAGCTGTTTATAGTATTCTTGGTGGTGCTTTTTACTTATGAAGTATCTATCAGTTGTGACATCTTCTTTTGGGCTGGCGCTGTGACTCAGAAGGTTAGCCGTCTGGCTGCAATGCCAACATCCCATGTGGGCCCCAGTTCAAGTCTCAGTAGCTCCATTTCTAAACCAGCTCCCTTTTTCTTGGGAAAGCAGCAGAGGATGGCCAAGATTCTTACATCCCTGTACTCATGTGGGAGAGCCAGATGAAACTTCCAGGGGGCCCAGCCCCAGTTATTGCAGACTTTTGGGGAGTGAACCAGCAGATGGAAACTATCTCTATATCATCCCTGCTTGTATCTCTGCAACCCTAATTTTCAAATAAATAAAATAAGTCTTTATTTAAAAATATCTTTTTCATCCCTGATTTTTGTTAATTCTGTCTTTTATTTGGCTAATGTAGCCAAGGGTTTATCAATTTGTTCAAAAACCTAGATCTGCATTTCACTCATATTTTGAGTGGGCTTCTTGATTTCCATTGTTTAAAATTTATTCTATAATTGTATTATTTCTTTCCTCTTTATACTTTTGAGTTGATGAGTTCTTGTTTTCCTAAGTCCTTCAGATGCATTGTTTGACATTTATCTGACACCTTTCAAATTTCTTGCTGTAGGTATTAATTTCTATAAATGTTGCTTTTGCTATATCCTATTAGTTCTGATACGTTGTGTTGTCATCTTCTTTCATTTCTAAGAAACTTTCAATTTCCCTTCTGATTTTATTCTATGATGCCTTCTTCATTAAGGAGCAGCTTGTTTGTATTTTCTAGAGTTTCTTATTTTGTTGATTTATAGCTTGATTCCGTTGTGGTCAAAAAGAGACATGATATGATTCCAAGTTTTTTTTTAATATTTCTAGATTTGTTTTATGAGCTGCCACATGGTCCATGCACTGATGGAGAATGCACTCTAGCTGTGAGATGAAATGTCCTGTAAATAGCAACAGGGTCCATTTGGTCAATAGTATAGATTAGCTCTGTTGTTTCTGTATAGATCTTTGTCTAGTGGACCCCTCCACTGATGAATGTGAGATATTAAAATCTCTCATTAATATGTTAACATAACACATGTCACCCTTTAGAACCATTAACACTTGACTTGAATAGCTGGTGCTATAGAATTGGTTGTACATACATTAACTATAGTCATATCATCGTGTTTAATTGACCCCTTCATCATTACATAATGCCCTACTATGTCTTTTTTAAGTCAGTTTTTTTTCTTCAAGTCTATTTTACTTGATATGAAGATAAGTACTCCTGCTCATTTACATGAAAATGAATCTGCATGTATCTTTGTTGGTGAGATGTGTTTCTTGTAGGCGGTATACAGATGAGCCTTGCTTCTCAATTCAGTCAGCCAGAATGTATCATTACATTGGAGAATTTACACTTAAGGTTATTATTCATAAGTAGTGACTTGGTCCTGCCATTTTTCGGTAAATATTCCTATTATTTCTCTTTGATATCTTTTACACTTGTACTAGAAAGGTTTCTGCATTTACAGTCTTCTGTGATGCTAATTATTTTCCCCTTTTTCTGTGGATAGCACAGATCTTGAAGTATCATTTGTGGGGCAGTGCTGAGGTGCAGCAGCTTCAGCCACCAACTTCAATGCTGGCATCCAGTGTGGGCACCAGTTAGAGTCCTGGCTGCCCCAGCTGTGATCTAGCTCTCTGTTACTGTGCTTGGGAAAATAGTGGAGGATGGCCCAAGTGCCTGGGCCCTTGCAGCCCCATGGGAGACTGGAAGGAAGGTCATGGCTCCTGTTTTTGGCCAGCCTCAGCCCTTGCCTTTGTGGCCATATGGGGAGTGAACCAGCAAATGGAAGATCTTCTTCTTTGTGTGTCTCTGTCTCTGTCTCTCTCTTTCTCTCTCTCTAAGTCTGCCTTTCAAATAAATAAAAATAAATCTAAAAGAACAATAACAACAACAAATAGTATCATTTTTGAGGCTGAACAAATGCTGACAACTACTTTCAATTTCTGTTTGTTTTGGAAGGTCTTCATTCCACCTCTGTAGATAGATTTCACAGAGAACAGTATTCTGGGTCAACTCTTTTTCCTTGAGTACTTAGACTATGTCTCTCCTAGCTGATAGGAATTTTGATGAGAAATCTTCTGTGAAATTATTTAGGGTTCCTTAAAAGTAATCTGGTATTGCTCTTGTGCACATTTTACAATCTTTTCCTTATGCTTTATTTTTTGAAAGATTGAAATGTGCAATAATGGAGACCTTTTCTAATCATATCTATTCAGGTTCCACACACGTCCTGCACTTGGATGTCCATATCTTTCTCCTAATCAGGAGAATCTTCTGCTATTATTTCACTGAAAAAGACACCAATCTAAACCATTCATTTTTTCCATATCATCAGAATTGTGTAAGACACATATCTATCTGGTCTTTTGATGGTATCTCATGTATCTTGAACACTGTTTTCAATTTTTTCTAACAATTCTTTTTCTGTCTAAGTTAGTTACTTCTTTTTTAAGAATTTATTGATTTATTTATTATTTGAAAGAGTTACACTGAAACAGAAAGAGACAGAGAAAGAAAGGTCTTCCATCTGCTGGTTCACTCCCCAATTGGCCACAATGGCCAGAGCTGCATCAGTCTGAAAGCAGGAGCCAGGAGTTTCTTCTGGGTCTCCCATGCAGATGCAGAGGCCCAAGGACTTGGACCATCTTTTACTGCTTTCCCAGGCCATAGCAGAGAGTTGGATTGGAAGTTGAGCAGCTGGGTCTCTAACCGGCACCCATATTGGATGCTGGCATTGCAGGCGATGGCTTTAGCCACTATGCCAGAATGCCAGCCCCTGAGATGCTTTTAATGATTTGTCCTCTATTTCAGATATTCTTTCTTCTGGTTTATCAAGTCTGTTGTTAAAGCTTTCTATTGTATTTATTTTCTCTTTGACACATTGATTTCTCCATTTCAGTTTGCATTTTCCTTAATTCTGTCTGCTGGAGAAATTCTCATCCATGTCATGTGCAGAATTTTATAACTCATGTATTTGCTTCTCTGGGTTTTGAGTGATCTGATGATCATTCTTTTGGATTCCTTTTCAGTTATTTCATCAGTTTCATCATCTTCACGGGCTAATGTGGTAGTATTGTTGTGTTCTTTTTTGGGTATCATACTTGCTCTTGCTTCCTATATTTCTTTGCTTGTTTTCACCTGGGTAAACAGTTGTTGGTATCTCCACTGAAGGCTTTATTTATCGAAAGGTGATTCTACAGCTTAGGGGAATGCCTGCTCCTTCAGCAGGTATCCACAGGTGTGTGCTGGGGAGGGCAAAGAGCCCTGACCAGAGCTCAGCTGTGGGGCATGGGCCTGGAGAGGCACATAAGGTGGGCAAGGAAGCTCTCTTCTATTATCACTGGGGAGGCGCATATGACCATGACACTGCTGTGTTCACAGCCCCAAACCCTCTCACCAACTGCCCAGGGTGAGCCTAGGTAACCTTGCACCCCACCAATGGGTGAAAAATACAAAAAAAAAAAAAAGAAATCAATGTGCTCCATAGTGTGAACACACAAATGCCCATAATTTTCCTCCACAACAATTCAAGTAGCTCTGAGCTTCTGGAGTCAGACCCAGTATTGTGCAAAGACCTAACAACATTTGATACCCTTCTGCCAGACTGTCTATTGTACAGTCACAGGATTCCCACAGTCACAGAGTACAAGGCTCCTAGAGCCACAGGGCACAAGGGATCCACTCACCTCTCCTTGATCCCCTCATCATATAACAAGAGCCATTTCACTTCCTGAGCCAGCCACCCGCCCAACAGAGACTGGCATATGAGGAGAGGGGAACAATATGCCCTCCCTTCATGGAACCAAACGGGCATCCTGCCCCACCCCCAGCCTGCACTTCCCAGCCTGGACTCAAAGTCATTGAGGAACACTGATTTCTTCATTAGACAAAATCCACCAGGAGTGTGTGGACTACAGCAGCATTCACATGCTTCATTTCCTCCCCACTGGTCACTGGTTCCTTGCTGGGGGTAGAGGAAGAAATCAACATGCCTTTCTTTCACAGGGATAGGTGAAATTCTGCCCCTTACCAGATCCTTCAGGCTGGACTCAAAGTCATTGCTGTCCATGCAGCTCTCCCTCTGTCCAAATCACCAGTAGTGCAGATTCCCTCACCTCAGTCTGAGAAGATGATATCTCATTAGCCATTGGAGGCACTGTGGCATCATGCTAGCTGCTTTGTGATTGTTCAGTCTTCACAGCTATACAAAGTCTCTCTTCTTTATATAGCCTTTCCATTGAAAAATATCTCCAACGACCCATCAGAATACAGTCCATCTCCTATTCATCTAGTATCTTCCTGTTGTCAATATCAGCATGTTTTTCTCCAGTCACTCAACTTAGATCTCCAGATAACTTTTTTTTATTTCTGTTATTGCCAAAGACACCTCCAAATGAAGAATTCAGTGAACACTGAAAACACCTGAGTTCTGCTGGGATATATAGAAGGGATATAAATAATAGTCAAATGAAAAGATGTCAATTTCTTTCATATAGAGTAAATGACCATGACTCACAACTTTTTTCTGTTTCTTTTCTTAATTTAATTTTGTTCTACAAGTGATATTGGAAACAACACTTTAAAATTTGTACGAAAATGTGGCCTCTTAAAATTACCCAGAAGTGCCATCTGGAGTGCCATATATGTTACCGGAATTTTGGGTGCCATACATTATCACCATATGCTTATTAATAAGTCCCCAATATTGATAACCACAAGAGGGTTCTTAACGTAACAACAGACACCACAGAAATAAAAAGAATCCTCAGAAATTACTACAAAGAGTTCTATGCCAGCAAACAGGGAAATCTGTCAGAAATGGATAGATTCCTGGATACATTCAACCTACTTATATTGGACCATGAAGACATAGAAAACCTAAACAGACCCATAACTGACACAGAAATTGAAAAAGTAATAAAGGCCCTCCCAACAAAGAAAAGCCCAGGACCAGATGGATTCACTGCTGAGTTCTACCAGACAATTAAAGAAGAACTAACTCCAATTCTTCTCAAACTATTCAGAACAATCAAAAAAGAGGGAATCCTCCCAAACTTTTTCTATGTAGCCAGCATCACCTTCATTCCTAAGCCGGAAAAAGATGCAGCATTGAAAGAAAATTACAGACCAATATTCCTGATGAACATAGATGCAAAAATCCTCAATAAAATTCTGGCCAATAGAATGCAACAACACATCAGAAAGATCATCCACCCAGACCAAGTGCGATTTATCCCTGGTATGCAGGGATGGTTCAACGCTCGCAAAACAATCAATGTGATACACCACATTAACAGACTGCAGAAGAAAAACCATATGATTCTCTCAATAGACGCAGAGAAAGCATTTGATAAAATAGAACACCCTTTCATGATGAAAACTCTACGCAAACTGAGTATAGAAAAACATTCCTCAATATGATTAAGGCAATTTATGCAAAACCCACGGCCAACATCCTACTGAATAGGAAAAAGTTGGAATAATTTCCACTGAGATATGGTACCAGGCAGGGATGCAAACTCTCACAACATAGTTCTGGAAGTTTTAGCCAGAGCTATCAGGCAAGAAAAAGAAATTAAAAGGATACAAATTGGGAAGGAAGAACACAAACTATCCCTCTTTGCAGATGATATGATTATTTAGGGGATCCAAAGAACTCCACTAAGAGACTATTGGAACACATAGAAGAGTTTGGCAAAGTAGCAGGATATAAAGTCAATGACAAAACTCAACAGTCTTCGTATACACAGACAATGCCATGGCTGAGGAAGAACTTCTAAGTTCAATCTCATTCACAATAGCCACAAAAACAATCAAATACCCTGGAATAAACTTTTTTTTTAACTTTTATTTAATGAATATAAATTTCCAGTGTACAGCTTATGGATTACAATGGCTTCCCCCTCCCATAACTTCCCTCCCACCCGCAACCCTCCCCTCTCCCGCTCCCTCTCCCATTCCATTTGCATCAAAATTCATTTTCAATTCTCTTTATATACAGAAGATCAATTTAGTATAAAGATTTCAACAGTTTGCACCCACATAGAAACACAAAGTGAAACATACTGTTTGACTACTAGTTATAGCATTAAATCACAATGTACAGCACATTAAGGACAGAGATCCCACATGAGGAGCAACTGCACAGTGGCTCCTGTTGTTGACCCAACAAATTGACACTCTAGTTTATGGCGCCAGTAACCATCCTAGGCTGTCGTCATGAGTTGCCAAGGCTATGGAAGCCTTCCAAGTTTACCGACTCTGATCATATTTAGACAAGGTCATAAAAGACAGAGTGAGGATAGTAACCAATGATCCTAAGAGTGGCATTTACCAGGTTTGCACAATTATACAGCATTAAGTGGGGAAGAGGACCATCAGTACACACAGGTTGGGAGTAGAGCCATTGGTGGTAGAGTAGAGGTTATGATTACAAAGGAATGAGGCCCAAGTGTGCTAGACAGGGTCTAGAACAAAGGACAGAGTCATTATTAGAGGAGCTAAGAAAAGTGCTGTCTAAGCTACAATTAAGTTTTCTGATTGAGAGGCAAATAGAACCTCACAGAAGGGGCTTGATAATAATCTGGTGGGCTTTAGGCCTTGTAAATTCAGAGGCCCAGACCTATCTATCTCTTCACATGGGGTATATCCTAAGGGAGGTGTGAACCTCCTAGGGGAAGGCACTCTGTTGACTTTCATTACTTGGCTGGCCTGGGAGGAGAGCTGGCCAGGTAAAGGCAAGGGGTATCTCTAACAAGAAATTTACAGTTCTGCCTGCAATGTTGCTGACCCTACTTGGCTGTCCCCTCAGCTGCAGTGGTCACTTTGGAAGTTGGGCTGAGTGAAGTGCTTTTCAGCTTAGAGCCAATAAGATCTGTGGCTCTGACCTGGGCATCCTTCGACTCCAGGGCAGGTCCATTTCCCGTGATCCAACTCTTGGCAGAGCTGCCAGGGCTCTTCACAAGCTGACTTCTGCTGAAGCCCAGGCTTACCACTTTGAAAGCCACTGCAGTGGACTGGCCTGTTGGGTCTCCTTGAGGGCAGATCACTGTACAGATCAGCCAGTAATAGGCCTGCCACCCATTGCTTCTGATGCCTAGCTTTCTTTTCCTCCTGGTTTGTGTTAAAGCAGACCAGAGGATGCAAGTCAAGGGAGTGCCCGTTTCCCATCTCTAATCTTCGGTGGCCTGAACTACAAGTCTATAGTCACAGGCATGTTCTGTAGTAGTTTTTCTAAGGTAGACAATGCCCATGAGGAAAATTATATTCTCACTTTAAAACTTTCTTTCCCTTTGGTCTGAAAGGGAGGTGTTTTCTACTTACTGTTTACTTCGCTGATGGCGAAGTAAATCTAGCTATGAGATTATTATTTAAGTTCTTATTTTGGCTCTGCTATTACAGAAAAATGTTAGCCATCTCTTTTATAAGGTCTAAAGATTAAATTGTGCATCCTACAGATTCCTTCATAATAGAATTAGTTTCCTACCTTGAAGAGAATAGGGAAATGAAAGAACAAGTTGGGCTTAGAATAGAGAAATGAGGGAGCAAGTCCTAGATCGCTTGCTGACAATAGCAATATCACATGAATACTTAGCAAACTGTTTCAACCACTAGATAACAACTTAAGAAAACATTTACCAGAAGGTCCAATGCCTTCTATAAATTTTAAGAATCATGTATTTGAAAACACCTCTTAAATATCTAACATGGTGTAGTTTGTTTAGCCAGTAAACTTAAGCACAACCATCTAAAATGTTTTTAGTTTCTTTCTACCAACACGGTTAAAACATATGATACACAGATTCAGGTCACTCAAATTAAAATGTACCTTTGATTGATTTTAGCAGCTTAAATTTATGGACAATCTTATCTATAAGCCATTTAAAATAAAACTCTTAATAAAATTTCCCCATGTGGACATAAAATATGTACACACATATAATATAGTATAATAGACCAATATAGCAATTTTAATAATAGCTTTTAAAATCTTTAACTCTTTTTGTAGATTGCCAATTGATTTGAATTGCTTTTTCTTTTTAGTAACCTCAGTTAACCATACTTTCTCTCAATTGGTACTGTTAATACATATTGGCTTCATCTGTTTACAGAGCCATCCCAAAGTACTGAATACAATAAAAGTGGCTGGAAAAAGTCCATAGGAACCTATAGGAGGACAGCTAAACACAGAACCAACAACGCTTTAGTTTTATGAGCAGCACATCATATATAACTGTGGATGACAAAAGACTTTAAGTCGCCATGTTTAAAATTATAAACTTATCAACCAACAAGAGGCACTTGCTTACTTCACAGTATTTTTGAAAGCACCTGTAGGATTTTACAAGTATTTAACCCTTTAGGCTTCTGGGGCTTTCTCATTAAGATAACTATCATGTCTAATAACACAAGATCATTAGACTTTTTAATTCTCAAACATTTGTATTAATAGCATTTTCCATTATAGAAACTTAAAGTCTGGTACCACATCACATCTTGACTGTCCTTCTAATATCATCCAAATAGACTGATTAGTTGGTGTCTCTATAAGATGAGAGACATAGGTCCTTCGATTTTTTCAGTTGGGCCCAAACTGGAAAAACCAAAGTCCAGGATTTACTGGAAATTTTAGAGACCAGATTGTTTGAAACTTTGATTTTTTGAATGCCTGTCAAGAATGCCAAGAAGGCTCAAAATCCAAAATATCTGCTTGAAATAAGATTTCTTTTTTTTTACTTTTCTTCCTGAAATATTTTAATAAAAATTTGGCCATTTCCAAGAAATACCCACTGCATGCCCATCAATAAAAGAGAACCTTAACAAAATAGAAAATTTACCATATGGCTATGATTTAAAGGAAAAAAAAATTGCAGACACTCGAGTATATCAGTGAAGTCCAATATTAAAGTCACATTCATTCTTATGGGCTATGATTAGGAATCCGGTTAGATATCAAAATAAAACTTAATACAAATGCAGAACTATTTAGGTCAAAGGACCTCTATAGAAATATCTTTTCTCAAACGCATTCCAGTTTGAGACTCTATTTTAGAATAAGGCATAACAAATGTTAACAGATGACAAACAAACAAGGTGATGATAAGGGGATTCTACAATTTCCCACATACTCTTAACCTGGTAAAAACAAATCTAGAATTTGTTTTTATTTATTTTTGTTTAAACAATTGTCAAGACTGGAATCAAAGAGAAGGCACAACAGTTTTGCTCTGGTTTTTTGTTATTTGGATTTCAGGACTTTTTTGTTTTTGTTTTCTATTTTTTTTTACAAATACAAATTAAACATGAAAAAAAATTCTACTTCAAAAAAATTCTAACAGTTCAAGAAAAGCTCATCAGATGCATATTACACATTTAAAACCTATCTCACAATTTAAGCTTTAGTGGTAGAAACAGTGTTTCAGAATTGTATTGTGATCACATACCAAAACAAATTAACTCTATTAACACCTTTTTAAAATAGCCATTTCCCCAACGGAATGTGTCTTGCTTATTACTGACATTTGGTATGTTTCATTCATTGGAATATTTCTTATTTTCTACATATTTCAGAAACCTGTGAGAAACAGGATTTGATAAACATTTTGAAGGCAAGAAAAATCCAATTGTTCTATGAGAGTCATGACCTTCTGGTGTAGAAAAGTTGCCTCTGGAAAATTTAACAAGTTTCATTTTCTCTAGTATGGCTAAAAACTGAATAAAAGGTGAAATAAGATTTCTTAAAATCATGACATAACATAGTCCAAATTTGATCATTGTTACAAGGTGATTATTCAAATTTTTGAAAATAAGCACATATTTAAATAACCCATAGCTCTTAATAAAAATTCAGCTGTTTTTGAACAATTAGAATTTAACAGACATCAAGAGAACATAATAGATTACTTTAACATATTGCTTTACCAGAGCATCAGAGTTTAATTCTATGTCAAAGAGAAATTGAGCTTCCTGTGATCTTTGGCTGTGAGGTTTCCTTCCTTTACCTTCTTTCATATTGGTGACCATGTTTCTGTGTTTCTGTGCGTAAGACATCTTTAAGCATCTTTTGCAGGGCAGGATGAGTGGCAACAAATTCTTTCAGTTTCTGTTTGCTATGAAAAGTCTTAATTTCACCTTCATTCACAAATGAGAGCTTTGCCGGATATAGTATTCTGGGCTGGCAGTTTTTCTCTCTTAGTACCTGGGCTATGTCTCACCATTCCCTTCTAGCTTGTAGGGTTTCTGATGAGAAGTCTGCTGTGAGTCTAATTGGAGATCCTCTAAGAGTAATCTGACGTTTCTCTCTTGCACATTTTAGGATCTTTTCTTTATGTTTCACTGTGGTGAGTTTGATTACAACATGTCGTGGTGAGGATCTCTTTTGGTCATGTTTATTAGGGGTTCTATGAGCTTCCTGTACTAAGATGTCTCTGTCCTTCTCCAAACCTGGGAAATTTTCTGCTAGTATCTCACTGAAAATGCCTTCTAATCCTTTCTCCCTCTCTATGCCTTCAGGAACTCCTAGAACCCGAATGTTGGGTTTTTTAATAGTATCCTGTAGATTCCCGACAATATTTTTTAGATTTCTAATTTCCTTTTCTTTTCTTTGATTTGACTGTTTCATTTCCTTTTCTCTGTCTTCTAAGTATGATATTCTCTCTTCTGCTTCGCCCATTCTGTTTTTAAGGCTCTCTAATGTGTTTGTCATTTGATCTATTGAGTTCTTCATTTCATTATGATTTCTCATCACTATCAGAGTTTCTTGTTCCACTAGTTGTTTCATTTCATTTTGATTCCTCCTTAATATTTCACTTTCACGAGAGATTTTCTATCTTGTCCATTAAGGATTTCTGTAGTTCAAGAATTTGTTTTTGAGAAGTTCTTAATGTTCTTATCAATTTTTTGAGATCCTCTTCTTGCATTTCTTCAATCTCATCATCTTCATAATCTTGAGTTGGGGTGTCTTTTTCATTTGGGGGCGTCATAGTGTCTTCCTTGTTCTTGTTAGCTTGGTTTTTGCATTTGTTGTTTGGCATGTTGGAGATATTTGGTTTCTTCACTGTGGTGTTTTTTCTTGTTACACTATGGCTCTATATTAAGTGGACTGTCTGCTTTCAGTGGAGCCTTAGAGGCTTGAGATGAGTGTGGACTGAGAGCTGTGTTTGGTTCCTTAGGGTTGAGGGTGTGTCAAAGATGACACTCCCAGGTTAGGTGTGGTAAATCTCTCTCTTTTTTGATTCAAAAGGGAAGTAATTCCGCACAGCTGAACGTAATTGGAGGTAGTTAGCAGGCAAATGATATACCCACAGGAGCCAGAGATCGGAAGCTCTTTCCCAAGGACCACACAGGGAATCTGCGCTGCCCTCAGTGTGGGCTCCAATTCTCCTGCAGTCTCCCACTGGGTTGCCAAGTTAGATGCCAATCTCCTGTTATTTCACCCCTCCCCCTAGAGTCAGGTCTTTCTGCTAGGCTCAGGGCCGGTGCAGACCCGAGGTCGCCCTGCTTATGACGTACGTCCAAATTGGCGCCTGCTCTGTCTTGCTTGCCTTTGAGAGGTGAGCGGAGAGAGAGAGACTTGTGTCCGTATCAGTCACTTTTTTTATTTTTTTCCTCTCTCTCTTCTAGTTAGCCTGGTGAACTTTTCCCCACGGAGTTTCAAGCCTCGTTCCCTCTAGCCTCCTCTTTCTGCTTGCCCGCTGGTGTCTCAGGCTATTGAGGTTCGGCTCACCTTGCGTTCCAGTGCTGGTGTGTTGAGTCTGCCGCTGGTGTCCCGAACTTGGGCTCCCATGCTCTCCACGCAGGTCCACTGTGAATCACTAGTTCCGGAAGAGTTTCCTCTGCTGTTTCATCCCCTACTCTTCCTTGACCCTGCAGTATCTCCACTTATATTAAACTTTCTCTCCCCCCGGACTAATAGTGTGCTCCCTGCCTATTCCACCATCTTGCCGCTCTCGATCCATTGGAATAAACTTAACCAAGGATGTTAAAGATCTCTATGATGAGAATTACAAAATCTTTAAAAAAAAAGAAATAGAAGAGGATACCAAAAAATGGAAAAATCTTCCATGCCCATGGATTGGAAGAATCAATATAATGAAAATGTCCATACTCCCAAAAGATCTGGAAAAAATGATCCTGAAATTCATATGGAGACACGGAGACCTCAAATAGCTATTGCAAACTTGTACAACAGAAACAAAGCCAGAACCATCACAATACCAGACTTCAGGACACTGTACAGAGCAGTTGTTATCAAAACAGCATGGTTCCGGTACAGAAACAAGTGGATAGATTAATGGAAAAGAATAGACACACCAGAAATCAATCCAAACATCTGCAGCCAATTTGAATTTGTTCAAGGATCTAAAACCAATCCCTGGAGTAAGGACAGTCCATTCCAGAAATGGTGCTGGGAAAACTGGATTTCCACGTGCAGAAACGTGAAGCAAGTCCCTTAACTTACAACTTACACCTTACAAAAAATCCACTCAATATGGATTAAAGACTTAAATCTATGACCAGACACCATCAAGTTATTAGAGAACATTGGAGAAACCCTGCAAGATATTGGCACCAGCAAAGACTTCTTGGAAAAGAACCCAGAAGCACAGGCAGTCAGCCAAAATTAACACTTGGGATTGCATCAAATTGAGAAGTTTCTGTACTACAAATGACACAGTAAGGAAAGTGAATAGGCAACTGACAGAATGGGAAAAAATATTTGCAAACTATGCCACGGATAAAGGGTTAATAAAAAGAATCTACAAAGGGATCAAGAAACTCAGGCAGAACCAAGATGGCGGATAGTGAGGACATGCACCGTAGTTTGGGAAAATAAAGTTTCATAAAAGTGGAATTACTGTAGCCTCAGGAAAAGACTCAAGAGAAAAACTGCAGAGGAAACGCTTCCGGATCTAGTGGATGTGACAGAGAGGACCTACTGGGAGCCCACCACATGGTAACCCAACCGTGGGAGCTGAGCCGCAGATCTCGCCAGCACAGGAATGGACGGAAGGTAAGACAAAGACATCAGAAACCCGAGATATTGGGGGTGAAAAGCAGAGGCATCTCTCTTCACTCACCAAGCAAAACAATGAGCAGGTGCCATTTTACGTATGTAAAGCGCCACCAACAAGTTCACAAACTCAGTAACTTTGGAACTTTGGTGAAACTTGAGAACACATTGAGGGCTGCATAATCTCTTAGTGTGGTCCCAGGGGTAGATCAAACGAATATTTCAACTATCCGCAATTCCACTCACCTGTGCCAAATTACTTCCCAACTGAGTCAAAAAGAGAGAGAGAGAGAGAGAGAGAGAGTGATCCAGCAAGGAGAAAGGGAGAGAACAATGTGGGTGAGTCACTTTTTGCACAGCCTTAAACCTGAAGAATCAAGCGGAGCTCTCTGGCCACACCCATCACAGCCTCTAAAGATCCATCAAAGCAGACAGCCCACTTAGAGGCATAGTATAACGAGAAAAAACCACCACCACCACCACAACAACAAAAAAAAAACTAAATTATCTCCAACATGCCAAACAACAAACGTAGAAAGCGAGGTAACAAGAGCAAGGAAGACACTATGATGCCCCAAATGAAAAAGACACCCCAATCCAAGATTATGAAGATGAAGAGATAGAGGAAATGCAAGAAGCACATCTCAAAAAATTGATAAGAACATTAAGAACTTCTCAAAAACAAATTCTTGAACTACAGAAATCCTTAATGGACAAGATAGAAAATCTCTCTCGTGAAAGTGAAATATTAAGGCGGAATCAAAATGAAATGAAACAACTAGTAGAACATGAAACTGTGATAGTGACAAAAAACCACAATGAAATGAAGAACTCAATAGATCAAATGACAAACACATTAGAGAGCCTTAAAAACAGAATGGGTGAAGCAGAAGAGAGAATATCAGACTTAGAAGACAGAGAACAGGAAAGGAAACAGGCAAACCAAAGAAAAGAAGAAGAAATCAGAAATCTAAAAATACTGTCAGGAATCTACAGGATACTATTAAGAAACCCAACATTCAGGATCTAGGAGTTCCTGAAGGCATGGAGAGGGAGAAAGGATTAGAAGGCATTTTCAGTGATATACTAGCAGAAAATTTCCCAGGTTTGGAGAAGGACAGAGACATCCTAGTACAGGAAGCTCATAGAACCCCTAATAAAAATGACCAAAAGAGATCCTCACCACGACACGTCGTAATCAAACTCACCACAGTGAAATATAAAGAAAAGATCCTAAAATGTACAAGAGAGAAATGTGAGATTACTCTCAGAGGATCTCCAATTAGACTCACAGCTGATTTCTTGTCAGAAACCCTACAAGCTAGGAGAGAATGGCGAGACATACCCCAGGTACTAAGAGAGAAAAACTGCCAACCCAGAATATTATATCCTGCAAAGCTCTCATTTGTGAATGAAGGTGAAATTAAGACCTTTCACAGCAAACAGAAATTGAAAGAATTTGTTGCCACCTGTCCAGCCCTGCAAAAGATGCTTAAAGATGTGTTACATACAGAAACACAGAAACATGGTCACCAATATGAAAGAAGATAAAGGAAGGAAACCTCAGAGCAAAAGATCACAGGAATCTCAAACCAGATATTAGAAAATATCTTTGGCAAATGACAGGGCAAAGTTACTCCTTCTCAATAGTCACATTGAATGCTAATGACTGAACTGTCCAGTTAAAATACACCGATTGGCTGATTGGGTTAAGGAACAAAACCCATCTTTTTGCTGCTTACAAGAAACTCATTTTTCCAACATGATGCATACACACTGAAAGTGAAAGGCTGGAAAAAGACATAGCATGCCAACAGAAATGAAAAAAGAGCGGTCGTAGCCATATTAATATTGGACAACATAAACTTTACCACAAAAACTGTCAGGAGAGACAAAGAGGGGCACTATTCAATGATTAAGGGATCCATTCAACAGGAAGATATAATGATTATCCATGTATATGCACCTAATTACAGGGCACCAGTTTATTTAAAAGACTTGTTAAGGAACTTAAAGGGAGACTTAGACCCCAATACAATAGTACTGGGGGACTTCAATACTCCAGTCTCAGAGATAGACAGATCAATAGGACAGAATGTCAACAAGGGGACAGTAGATTTAAATGACACTATAGCCCAAATGGATCTAACAGACATCTACAGAACATTTCATCCTACATCTAAGGACTTTACATTCTTCTCAGCAGTACATGGAACCTTCTCTAGGATTGACCACATACTAGGCCATAAAGTAAGTCTCAGCAAATTCAAAAGAATTAGAATCATACCATGCAGCTTCTCAGATCACAAAGGAATGAAATTGGAAATTAGCAACTCGGGAATCCCTAGAGCACATCCAAACACATGGAATTGAACAACATGCTCCTGAATGAACAATGGGTCATAGAAAAAATTAAAAGAGAAATCAAAAATTTTCTGGAAGTAAATGAGGATAAAAGCAAAACATACCAAAACATATGGGATACAACAAAAGCAGTGTTAAGAGGAACGTTTATATCAATAGATGCCTACATCAAGAAATTGGGAAGGCACCAAATAGATGAGCTTTCAAGTCATCTCAAGAATCTAGAAAATCTGCAGCAAACCAAACCCAAACCCAGTAGGAGAATAGAAATAATTAAAATCAAAGAAGAAATCAACAGGATTGAATGCAAATAACATTACAAAAAATCAGCCAAATGAGGAGCTGGCTTTTGAAAAAATAAACAAAATTGACACCCCCATTGGCCCAACTAACTAAAAAAACAAGAGAAAAGATCCAAATCAATAGGATCAGAGATGAAAAGGGAAACGTAACAACAGACACCACAGAAATAAAAAGAATCATCAGAAATTACTACAAGGACCTGTATGCCAGCAAACAGGGAAATCTATCAGAAATGGACAGATTCCTGGACACATACAACCTCCCTAAATTGAGCCAGGAAGACATAGAAAACCTAAACAGACCCATAACTGACACAGAAATTGAAACAGTAATAAAGGCCCTCCCAACAAAGACAAGCCCAGGGCCAGATGGATTCACTGCTGAGTTCTACCAGACATTTATGGAAGAACTAACTCCAATTCTTCTCAAACTATTCAGAGCAATCGAAAAAGAGGGAATCCTCCCAAATTCTTTCTATGAAGCCAGCATCACCTTAATTCCTAAGCCTGAAAAAGATGCAGCATTGAAAGAGAATTACAGACCAATATCCCTGATGAACATAGATGCAAAAATACTCAATAAGATTCTGGCCAATAGAATGCAACAAAACATCAGAAATATCATCCACCCAGACCAAGTGGGATTTATCCCCGGTATGCAGGGATGGTTCAACGCTCGCAAAACTCAAACTATCCCTCTTTGCAGATGATATGATTCTTTATTTAGGGGACCCAAAGAACTCTACTAAGAGACTGCTGACACTCCTCAAAGAGTTTGGCAAAGTAGCAGGATATAAAATCAATGCACAAAAATCAACAGCCTTTGTATACACAGGCAATGTCACAGCTGAGGAAGAACTGCTAAGATGAACCCATTCACAATAGCTACAAAAACAATCAAATACCTTGGAATAAACTTAACCAAAGACGTTAAAGATCTCTACGATGAAAATTACAAAACCTTATAGAAAGAAATAGAAGAGGATACCAAAAAATGGAGAAATCTTCCATGCTCATGGATTGGAAGAATCAATATCATCAAAATGTCTATTCTCCCAAAAGCAATTTATACATTCAATGCAATACCAATCAAGATACCGAAGACATTCTTCTCAGATCAGGAAAAAATGATGCTGAAATTCATTTAGAGACATAGGAAACCTCGAATAACCAAAGCAATCCTGTACAACAAAAATAAAGCCGGAGGCATCACAATACCAGATTTCAGGACATACTACAGGGCAGTTGTTATCAAAACAGCATGGCACTGGTACAGAAACAGATGGATAGACCAATGGAACAGAATAGAAACACCAGAAATCAATCCAAACATCTACAGCCAACTTATATTTGACCAAAGATCCAAATCTAATCCCTGGAATAAGGACAGCCAATTCAATAAATGGTGCTGGGAAAATTGGATTTCCACATGCAGAAGCTTGAAGCAAGACCCATACCTTTCACCTTACACAAAAATTCACTCAACTTGTATTAAAGACTTAAATCTATGACCCGAAACCATCAAATTATTAGAGAGCATTGGAGAAACCCTGCAAGATAAAGGTACCAGCAAAGACTTCTTGGAAAAGACCCCAGGAGCACAGGCATTCAAAGCCAAAATTAACTATTGGGATTGCATCAAACTGAGAAGTTTCTGTACTTCAAAAGAAACAGTCAGGATAGTGAATAGGCAACCGACTAATGGGAAAAATATTTGCAAACTATACTACAGATAAAGGGTTGATAACCAGAATCTACAAAGAAATCAAGAAATGCCACAACATCAAAACAAACAACCCACTTAAGAGATGGGCCAAGGACCTCAAGAGACATTTTTCAAAAGAGGAATTTCAAAATTGCCAACAGACACATGAAAAAATGTTCAAATCACTAGCAATCAGAGAAATGCAAATCAAAACCACAATGAGGTTTCACCTCACCCCAGTGAGAATGGCTCACATTCAGAAATTTACCAACAACAGATGCTGGAGAGGATGTGGGGAAAAAGGGACACTAACCCACTGTTGGTGGGAATGCAAACTGGTTCAGCCACTATGGAAGTCTGTCTGGAGATTCCTCAGAAACCTGAACATAACCCTACCATACAACCCAGCCATCCCACTCCTTGGAATTTACCCAAAGGAAATTAATTTGGCAAATAAAAAAGCCATCTGCACATTAATGTTTATTGCAGCTCAATTCACAATAGCTAAGACCTGGAACCAACCCAAATGCCCATCAACAGTAGACTGGATAAAGAAATTATAGGACATGAACTCTATAGAATACTATACAGCGGTAAGAAATAATGAAACCCAGTCATTTGCAACAAGATGGAGCAATCTGGAAAACATCATGCTGAGTGAATTAAGGCAGTCCCAATGAGACAAATATCTTATATTCTCCCTGATCATCGACAACTGAGCACCAAAGGGGAAACCTGTTGAAGTGAAATGGACACTATAAGAAACAATGACCTGATCAGCTCTTGTCCTGACTCTAGATGTACAATGTAATACTTTATCCCTTTTAGTACTTGTTGTTGTTTTTGTTGTTGTTGTTCTAGTACTAGTGGTTGAAATCTGTAATTAACACATAATTGTTGTTAGGTATTTAAATTGTAACTGAAACGTGATCCCTGTTAAATTTCAGAGTGGAAAAAGAGAGGGAGGAGATGTACAATTTGGGACATGCTCAATCAGACTTGCCCCAAATGGTGGAGTTATAAATGTGCCAGGGGATTCCAATACAATCCCATCAAGGTGGCATGTACCAATGCCGTCTTACTAGTCCAAGTGATCAATTTCAGTTCACCATCGATGGCTCTGATAGGTCTAAGAATCAAAGGGATCACACAAACCAGACAAGTGTCTGCTAATACTGATAGAATCAAAAAGAGAGAGAAAGATCCAACATGGGAAGTGGGATACACAGCAGACTAATAAAATGGCAGATGTCCTAAACAACACTCTGGCCTCAGAATCAGTCCTTAAGGCATTCGGATCTGGCTGAAGAGCCCATGAGAGTATTGCAGGCATGGAAAGCCAAGATACCATGGAAAAGAAAAAAAGAAGAAGACCTAAATGAAAGATCCCTGAAGTGAGATCCCAGTGGAAAAAACAGGGCCATCAAAGAAGGAGGTACCTTTCTCTGAAGGGAGGAGAGAACTTCCACTTTGACTATGACCCTGTCCAAATAAGGTCAAATCGGTGAACTCAAGAGGCTTCCATAGCCTTGGCAATTCATGACTAGAGCCTAGGGAGATTACTGACGCCATGAACAGGAGTGTCAAATAGTTAAGTCAGCAACAGAAGTCACTGTGTAATTACATCCCATGTGGGATCTGTCCTTAATGTGTTGTCTAATGTGCAGTGATGCTATGACTTGTACTGAAACAGTTTTTTGCACTTTGTGTTTCTGCATGGGTGCAAATTGATGAGATCTTTACTAATTAGCCGGCGCCGCGGCTCACTAGGCTAATCCTCTGCCTTGTGGCGCCGGCACACCAGGTTCTAGTCCCGGTCGGGGCACCGATCCTGTCCTGGTTGCCCCTCTTCCAGGCCAGCTCTCTGCTGTGGCCAGGGAGTGCAGTGGAGGATGGCCCAAGTGCTTGGGCCCTGCACCCCATGGGAGACCAGGAGAAGCACCTGGCTCCTGCCATCGGATCAGCGCGGTGCGCTGGCCGCAGCGCGCCTACCGCGGCAGCCATTGGAGGGTGAACCAACGGCAAAAGGAAGACCTTTCTCTCTGTCTCTCTCTCTCTCACTGTCCACTCTGCCTGTAAAAAATAAAAAATAAATAAAAACAAAAAAATTAAAAAAAGAGATCTTTACTAATTATGTTCTGAATCGATCTTCTGTATATAAAGATAATTGGAAATGAAAAAAAAACCTGGTGTTAAATTGGAAATGGCATAGATAATTAATTAATTTTTAAAAAAATATTATGTAGGATCTCTGTCTTTAATGTGCTGTACACTGTGATTTCATGCTATAACTAGTACTCCAACAGTAATTTTTTCACTTTGTGTTGCTATATGGGGGCAAACTGTTGAAATCGTTACCTAATATATACTAAACTGATCTTCTGTATATAAAGAGAATTGAAAATAAATCATGATGTGATTGGAAGGGGAGAGGGAGCGGGGGGGAATAGGATTGTGGGTGGGAGGGAAGTTTTGGGAGGGGGAATCCATTGTAACCCATGGGCAGTGCTTTGGAAATTTATATTCGTTAAATAAAAGTTTAATAAAAAAAGAAACTCCACAATATCAAAACAAACAACCCACTTAAGAGATGGGCCAAGGACCTCAAGAGACATTTTTCAAAAGAGGAAATCCAAATGGCCAACAGGCACATGAAAAAATATTCAAGATCACTAGCAATCTGGGAAATGCAAATCAAAACCATAATGAGGTTTCACCTCACCCCAGTGAGAATGGCTCACATTCAGAAATCTACCAACAGTAGATGCTGGAGAGGATGTGGGGAAAAAGGGACACTAACCCACTGTTGATGGGAATGCAAACTGATTATGCCACTATGGAAGTCAGTCTGGAGATTCCTCAGAAACCTGAACATAACCCTACCATACAACCCAGCCATCCCACTCCTTGGAATTTACCCAAAGGAAATTAATTTGGCTAATAAAAAAGCCATCTGCACATTAATGTTTATTGCAGCTCAATTCACAATAGCTAAGACCTGGAACCAACCGAAATGCCCATCAACACTAGACTGGATAAAGAAGTAATGGACATGTACTCCATAGAATACTATACAGCAGTAAGAAACAATGAAACCCAGTCATTTGCAACAAAATGGAGGAATCTGGAAAACAGCATGCCTAGTGAATTAAGCCAGTCCCAAAGGGACATATATCATATGTTCTCCCTGATCGGTTACAACTAACCAAGCACCAAAAAGGAAACCTGTGAAAGTGTAAGGGACACTATGAGAAACAGTGACTTATCAGCCCTTGTGCTGACTGCTGATGAACAATTTAATACTTTATTCCTTTAAGTACTTTTTTGTTCTAATTAATACTATTGGTTGAACTCTGTACCTAATGCACAATTATTCTTATGTGTTTAAATTTAACTGAAAAGTGGTCCCTGTTAAATATAAGATTGGGATAAGAGAGGGAGGAGAAATATAATTTGGGACATGCTCAATTGGATTTGCCCCAAGTGGTGGAATTAGAAATGCGCCAGGGGATTCCAATACAATCCCATCAAGGTTGAATGTAACAATGCCATCTCACTATTCCAAGTGATCAGTTTTGCTCACAACTGATCATATTGATAGGTCTTAGTCAAAGAGATCATAGAAACAAGACTAGTGTCTGCTAATACCAACTGATAGAATAAAAAAGGGAGAGAATGATCCAACATAGGAAGGGAGAGACACAGCAGACTCATAGAAATGTAGATGTCCTAAACAACACTCTGGCCTCAGAATCAGCCCTTAAGGCATTCGGATCTGGCTGAAGAGCCCATGAGAGTATTGTAGGCATGGAAAGCCAAGATACAATGGAAAAGAAAAAAAAGAAGAAGACCTAAATGAAAGATCTCTGCAAGTGAGATCCCAGTGGAAAAAACAGGGCCATCAAAGAAGGAGGTACCTTTCTCTGAAGGGAGGAGAGAACTTCCACTTTGACTATGACCCTGTCCAAATAAGGTCAAATCGGTGAACTCAAGAGGCTTCCATAGCCTTGGCAACTCATGACTAGAGCCTAGGGAGATTACTGACGCCATAATAAGAGTGTACAATTGTTAAATCAACAACAGGAGTCACTGTGCACGTACTCCTCATGTAGGATTTTGTCCTTAATGTGTTGTACTATGTGAAATAACGGTATAAGTAGTACTCAAATAGTTTTTTATACTTTGTGTTTCTGTGTGGGTGCAAACTGATGAAATCTTTACTTAATATACACTAAATCGATCTTCTGTATATAAAGAGAATTGAAAATGGGCAGACGAGTTGACTCAAGGGAGGCCGCGGTGTCGTGGCGGAGGGGGTGCAGCTGAGGCCGGAACCCTGCCCTGGAGCTGGGTGGTTGAGTGGCGGGCGAGGCCGTGTCTCTTGGCGCGGCAGCCCCGGGCTCCGCCGGGGCAGCTTACTAAAAAGTACAGCTCATGCTCAACAATATTTCTAGATGACAGCACAGTCAGTTCTAATCTTACAACCACAATAAAATGTGTGACCTTAGCAATATATTACCACATAAAGAACAGAGATGCAAATAGATCCCTGGATATTTTTGATGAGAGATCACATCCACTCACACGAGAAAAGGTTCCAGAGGAGTACTTTAAGCATGATCCTGAACACAAATTTATTTACAGATTTGTCCGTACGCTTTTCAGTGCTGCACAGCTTACAGCTGAATGTGCAATAGTCACTTTGGTTTACTTAGAAAGAATTTTAACTTATGCTGAGATCGACATTTGTCCCACTAACTGGAAAAGAATTGTCTTGGGAGCCATTCTTCTCGCCTCCAAGGTTTGGGACGATCAGGCTGTGTGGAATTGGACTACTGCCAGATCCTCAAGGACATCACGGTTGAGGACATGAATGAGATGGAACGGCATTTTTTGGAGCTACTTCAGTTTAATATTAATGTTCCTGCCAGTGTTTATGCCAAATACTACTTTGACCTTCGCTCCTTAGCAGATGACAACAATCTGAATTTTCTGTTTGCTCCTCTCAGCAAGGAAAGAGCACAGAACCTAGAGGCCATTTCCAGATTGTGTGAAGACAAATACAAAGACTTGTGTAGAGCTGCTATGAGACGATTTTTCAGCGCTGATAATTTCATTGGCATTCAGCGCTCTAATGCTATCCTCTCTTAAAGGGAGTAATGAGAGGGTTCTAACATCCTCAATCCCTCATCTACAAGGACTGGAGAACTGTCACCTCTCTGGCTCAAAAACCAGCAAAGTTAGTATTTTCACCAAAAACAAAGACATGGTATTCAAGAGACTTGTGGACAATGAGGAGGATTGCACTCCAAAGGAAAGAATGGGACCTTGTTAATGCAACAACACACCCTTCTGTCCTTTTTAATGTAAACAGAGTTTAAAAAAAAACACTTCAGAAAGGGAAAGCTCCCAACCCACACACAGATATTTCTTTACTATGTAGGTCAATAGCTGTGAACTACATGAGATTTTTTTTAATTAATAGTTAAAATTTTTAGACATTACAGACACTGACCCTATAACTTATCTTTTTCTTATTTTTCTTACCCTCTTCCAGTATTGCTGCATATGCCTTTAGAATCAATGCAGTATTATCCTTGAAACATGGGAATCTTACCAGCTCACAAAGCCACGTAGGAGCAGACTGTAGCATTGTTAGGAATTGAGGGTATTTCCTGCATCATTGAAGCTCCTCATCATCATTGGCAATCAATTTAAACCAAAAAGCTGCTGGATAACACTTGTCATTCCTGTTCTTTGCAAGCACTACGTTCTAGCATTTTAGCACATTTGGGGTCATAAAGAGAAAGTATCAGTTGTTGATGATCTACTTCTGTTGAGGCCATGCTGTATTTCTCATGAACTGTAATGGTGCTTTTCATCTTCTGATAATTTTCCTTATTTATCAAATAACTGTATTAAAAGTTACTTTCCTAATGTCAGCCAACATGGTGGTCCAGGAATAACAAACAGGTAGTAAAATACAAGGTGTCCAGAAAGTTAGTGCAGTTTTAAGCATTTGTGTGTTTGTGGGCCCTCCAGGGCACTGCAACAGAAGTAGACATGTTACAAACTTAGAACATCATGTGAAAGTTTAGTTATATTTCTTTTAAACTTGTTTTTTTTTTTGTAAATTTGGAATGTTAAGCTTTTAATTTTAATGTTTTATTTCAGTACAATTTTAGATTGTACACATTGACTTCCCCAAATAGAATTAAAGTTTAATATTCCAAATTTGCAAACCTAAGTAAGTCCAAAAGAAATAACTGAGCTTTCTGATAATGTGTTGTATGTAACTCTGTGGCATTTATACTTCTACAGCTATCAAAGCTCACAGCAGCACCAAGAGTTTTGGAATACCTTGTTGTCACCTAGAAGTACCTCCCTTCTTGAAGTAGTTCTTTGCAGAGCTGTACTCTCTCTGCTTGGATCACCTTTCTTTCCTCTAGATCTGGTAAAGGAAGATTATGAAGAGCAGTGTTAATGCACATGTGATCAACAACAAAGAACTGGACACTAAATAGCTGTAGGTGATACAAAACAGTTGTTTAATCCCACATGTTCACCTGGCTGGAAGCGTCCCATTTAAAGTCCTGCTATTTAAGCAGAAACTTATGTAAATCTTAGGAACCTTCCAGGCTTTAAAGGACAAGGAATAGATAATGTTAGGGGATTGGTAGCAATACCACCCTAGATTTGAAATATTGGGGAAAAAAATGCGTGTTCTCAAGTATATGAAATCTGTTTCTCCTATTCTCAAGTATAATCCCAGGAATCTGACCTGTAAACAAAGCATTTCTGGGCCAGGAATATTTTCTCTAAATATAGCAACACTTTACATGATATTGAGTGTTACAGGTTCCATCATTTTTAAAGGACAGACATAAATAATGGTATATAAATATTACAATCTACCACCTCAAAGAAAAAACATCGTTTATGGAGTTCAGAGCTTAGAGATTCAAGTGTTGATTGCAATTTTATTTTGAAAAGAATGCTACAACTCATGTGATTTTTCTTGTGTTTATATTAAAAGAAAAGCTAATAAACTCTATTTTAATTAAAAAAAAGAGAATTGAAAATGAATCTTGATGTGAAAGGAATGGGAGAGGGAGCAGGAGATGGGAGGATTGTGGGTGGGAGTGATGTTATGGGGCGGGGGAAGCCATTATAATCCATAAACTGTACTTTGGAAATTTATATTTACTAAATAAAATCTTAAAAAATAAATAGGGTTCTTGCCTAATATTCAAGGGAGAATTCTAAATACCAAAATAAACAAGGCCTTTTAGGCTTTTATTCAGTGGGAGAAATCATAGGAGAGTGAGAACCTTATCTACAGGAGAAAGGGTAAATCTGGGTTCATACCAAGCAACAGGAACCAGCCACATGGAGGAACATCTAGGGCAGGTAGAAGGAAGCCTAGGTCAGGTGGCCTGAAGGCTACACACCACGTCTACAGCAACCCCCTTCCTGGCAACAGGCCAGGGAAAAGAAGAGAAAGGACACACTGTGTTCCAGGCTTTTAACTCACTTGCTAAGGGGAGTGATTAATTGACCTGATTGGCCAGTGGGCACCCAGGTATGGCCAGGTAGAGACAGGAGTTCACACTGGGGTGTGGTGAAGGTATCAGGTAGAGCATGAGGACACACAGGGGTGTGGTGAAGGACTGGTCTCCAAGCTACAATCCTAATCTGTTTTAACCTGTATGCTGCTTACTTCACAAGGTCCATGTAGTTCATATATACAGATTTAGGAACATAGTGGCATTTCCCCTCCTTCCCTCCCTCCCACCACCATTCCAACGTTACTTCCTCCTCTCTCTCTCACATTCCCACTCTTAATTTTTGCAAAGATCTCTTTTCAGTTTTATAATTTACCCTACGCTAAGTAAAATATTTTGACAAATGGTATAAAAAATCAAGAAAAAAATACATAGTTTCACAACAGAAGAGACAAGTATTGTAGACGATCACCAAATCCCAAATTGTCTGTTTCTCTCCAACATATTACATTTCAGTTACTCAGTAATTACCTCAGATCAGGGAAAACATGATATCATTCCTTTTACAACAGGCTCATTTCACTAAGTATGATTGCTAGTCACTTCCATTCTGTTGTAAAAGACTGGAATTACATTTCTTTTATAGCTGAGTAGTACTCCATGGTGTATATATACCATGATTTCTTTATCCAGCCAAGTCTCGGTGGACATCTGGGTTGATTCCGTATCTTCTCTATTGTCAATTGTGGTGCAATGAACATGGGAGTCCAAATAACTGTTTCATACGCTGATTTCTTTTGGTTTGGGTAAAGTCACGGGAGTGGGATAGCTGGATCTTAATATTGTCTTCCACAGTGGCTGCACCAGTTTAAATTGGCACCCATCATGGACCAGGGTACCTTTTTCCCAACATCTTCAACAGCACTTATTGTTTATTGATTTCTGTTTGTGAGTCATTTTAATTGGAGTGAAGTGAAGCCTCTTTCTGGTTTTGATTTGCATTCCTTGATAGTAGTGATCCTGAGCATTTTCTCAAATGTTACTTGGCCATTTGAGCTTCTCTCTTGAAAAATGCCTGCTCAAGTCCTTTGTCCATTACTTAACTGGATTGCTTGCTTTGTGGTGTTGAATTTCTTCAGCTCTTTATAAATTCTATAAGCTAACCCTTTATCAGTTGCATAGTTTGGAAAATTTTCTCCCATTCTGTCACTTGTCTCTTCACTTTGCTGAGTGTTAATTTTGTGTTGCGGAAGCTTCTCAGGTTGATGTAATACCATTTGCCAATTTTGGCTTTGATTTGCATACAGTGCATAACAATCTGATTTGCAGATTTATACCAAGTCGCAACTGATACACGGAGGCATTTTTTTTCTTTTTTTTGTTTTGCTTTTTTATTATCTAAAAGTTTAGCACACATATATAAGGGAGAAAATGGGATAATAACAGAAATTTTTACCTAAACAAAGAGATTTGAATCCTAAAAACAACAACAACAACAACAAAAACCTTACAAAAGCCATCAGTAGATGGCAACATAGACACAGGTATACAAGCTGCAAAACATGTCTCCATACTAAAGGCTACTAAGCTTCAGGGCCAACCCTCTCCTCAGGGAGAAAAAGTATATTTCTGCATCAATTTTGGTAATCAACAACATTTGCAGCACCTTTGCCACCATCAGCCTCATTAGTATCCCATAGGTTTCTGCATATTCTTTGCAAATATGAAATGGGTCTAAAGTACATATTTCTGGCAGATTGAGATAGCTCATATGTAGATAGATAGACAGATAGAATGAAAAAAACAATACATATCAGTGAAATCAGTGGGCTTGATTTTTTGTGATAAGCTTTTAAGGAGACTTAACTTTTGTTTAAGGTATATGAACTTCATGCATTTCTTAAATACAAATTTAGGAACACAGTGATTATTCACACTCTGCCCACCATTCCACCCTTCTTCCTCTTCCCTCTCCCTTTCCCATTATTTTTTACTAATGTCTATTTTCAGTTAACATTTAATATATAAGAATCACCGTACAGTAAGGAAAGTGTAAAACAAATAGTATGAAACAAAAAAAAGTCTGTTCCTCAACAGTCGAGACCAGTGTCATCACATTGCAAAGTGCCAACTTCACTTATTTATTTTTTGGTAGTCTACTAATTACCACACATCAACGAGAACATACAGAATTTGTCATTTTGGTACTGGCCTAATTTGACTAAGTATAATGGTTTCAAGTTGCATCCATTTTGCTGTAAATGATAGGGTTTTATTTTGTTCTTTACCACTGTGGAGTGTTTCCTGATGTATATGTCTCATAATTTGTTTATATACTCTTCAGTTGATGGACATTTGGGTTGATTCCATACCTTAGCCATTGTGAACTGAGCTGCAATAAACATAGGGATATGTTTAATTCATATGCTGATTTCATTATTCTTGGATAAACTCCCAGGAGCGGCATGGTTGAGTCATATTGTAGATATAAACTCAGATTTCTGAGGTATCTCCATATTGTGTTCCACAGTGGCTGTGCCATTTACATCCCCACCAACCATTGGATTAGGGTGCCTTTTCCCCCACAGCCTCACCAGCATTTGTTGTTTGTTGATTTCTGTATGAGAGCAACATGAACTGGGATGAGGCAATGTGGTTTTGATTTGCATTTACTTGTTGTCTAGTGATCCTGACCAATTTTTGATGTGTCTCTTGGGCATTTGGATTTCTTCTTTTTGAAAAATGTCTGTTCAGGCCATATTCCCATTTCTTAATTGAGTTTTTTGTTTTGTTCTTGAGTTTCTTGTTCTCTTTAAAGATTTGGGATTTTAATCTTTTATCAGTTCATAGCTTGCAAATAATTTTCCCCATTCTGTCAGTTGCATCTTCACTTTGCTGATGTATCTACTGCAGTGTAGAAGCTTCTCAAATGATGTAACCCCATTTGTCAGTTCTGGCTTTGATTGCTTGTTCCTTGGAGTCTTTTCCAAGAACTCTTTGCCGATGCCAATGTCTTGCATGTTTCCCCATTTTTTTCTAGTTATTTGATGGTATCAGGTCATAGATTTAGCCTTTTGACCTAATTTGAGTGGATTTTGGTGTAAGATGTAAGGTGTAGGGGGTGGAGTTAAGATGGCGGATAGTGAGGACGTGCACGGATAGTCTGGAAAAATTTAGTTTAATAAAAGTGGAATTACTGCAGCCTCAAGAAAAGACTCAAGAAAAAAACTGCAGAGGAAACAGCTCCAGAAGTAGTGGATGTGACACAGAGGACCTACAGGGAGCCCACCGCGTGGAAGCCCAGCTGCGGGAGCTGAGCCGCAGAATTTCACCGGTGGGGGAATGGGAGGTAAGACAAAAACCTTAGAAACCCGAGATATTGGTGGGGAAAGCCAGAGGCCTGAGGCCCCACTGGGCAAAGATCACCAGGCTGACTGGAGGAGAGAGAAAAAAAAAAGCCACGAATAGATCAGGGGAACCAGCACGGACACTAGCCTCTCTCTCCACTCACTTAACAAAGCTAAGCAAAACAAAGAGCAGGAAGCCCAGCCGTGGGAGAAGAGACGCAGAATCTTGCCAGCGCGGGAACGGTAGGGAGGTAAGACAAAGACAGCAGAAACCCGAGACATTGTGGGGGGAAAGCAGAAGACTCTATTCACTCACAGAGCAAAACAAAGATCGGGAGCCATTTTACATATCTAAAGCGCAGGAACAAACTCAGTAACTTCGGAATTTGGTAAAACTTGAGAACACATTGAGGGCTGCATAAACTCTTTGTGTGGTCCCAGGGGTAGATCAAACGAATACTCACAGAGGCCAGATTTCAACTACCCTCAATTTCACTAAGCCATTCGGGATTACTTCCAAACTGAGTCAAAAGAGAGAGGGAGAGAGAGAGAGAGAGAGAGAGAGAGAGAGAGAGAGAGAGTGAGAGAGAGAGAGAGAGATATCCAGCAAGGAGCAAGGGAGTGAACAATTAGGGTGAGTCGCTTTTTGCACAGCCTTAAACCTGAAGAATCAAGAATAGCTCCGTGGCCACACCCATCACAGCCCCTAAGGATCCATCAAAGCAGACAGCCAACTTAGAGGCATAGTATAATGAGAAAAAAACACCACAGCGAAAAAAAACCAACAAAAAAACATAAATTATCTCCAACATGCCAAACAACAAACGTAGAAGCCGAGGTAACAAGAGCAAGGAAGACACTATGATGCCTCCAAATGAACAAGACACCCTAATCCAAGATTATGAAGATGAACAGATAGAGGAAATGCAAGAAGCACATCTCAAAAATTGATAAGAACATTAAGAAGTCTCAAACACAAATTCTTGAACTACTGAAATCCTTAATGGACAAGATAGAATATCTGTCATGCGAAAATGAAATATTAAGGAGGAATCAAAATGAAATGAAACAACTAGTAGAACAGGAAACAGTGATAGTGACAAAAAACCACAATGAAATGATGAATTCAATAGAGCAAATGACAAACACATTAGAGAGCCTTAAAAACAAAACGGGTGAAGCAGAAGAGAGAATATCAGACTTAGAAGACAGAGAGCAGGAAAGGAAACAGTCAAATCAAAGAAAAGAAGAAGAAATCAGAAACCTAAAAAATACTGTCAGGAATCTACAGGATACTATTAAGAAACCCAACATTCAGGATCTAGGAGTTCCTGAAGGCATGGAGAGGGAGAAAATATTAGAAGGACTTTTTAGTGAGATACTAGCAGAAAATTTCCCAGGTTTGGAGAAGGACAGAGACATCCAAGTACAGGAAGCTCATAGAACCCCTAATAAACATGACCAAAAGAGATCCTCACCACGACATGTTGTAATCAAACTCACCACAGTGAAACACAAAGAAAAGATCCTAAAATGTGCAAGAGAGAAACGTCAGATTACTCTCAGAGGATCTCCAATTAGACTCACAGCTGACTTCTCATCAGAAACCCTACAAGCTATGAGAGAATGGCGAGATATAGCACAGATACTAAGAGAGAAAAACTGCCAACCCAGAATATTATATCCTGCAAAGCTCTCATTTGTGAATGAAAGTGAAATAAAGACCTTTCACAGCAAACAGAAATTGAAAGAATTTGTCCCCACTCGTCCAGCCATGCAAAAAAAATGCTTAAAGATGTGTTACATACAGAAACACAGAAACACGGTCACCAATATGAAAGAAGGTAAAGGAAGGAAACCTCACAGCTAAAGATCACAGGAGTCTCAAACCATATATTAGAAAATATCTTTGGCAAATGGCAGGGCAAAGTTACTCCTTCTCAATAGTCACATTGAATGTTAATGGCTTGAACTGTCCAGTTAAAAGACATCGATTGGCTGATTGGGTTGAGGAACAAAACCCATGTTTTTGCTGCTTACAAGAAACACATCTTTCCAACAATGATGCATACAGGCTGAAAGTGAAAGGCTGGAAAAAGACATACCATGCCAACAGAAATGAAAAAAGAGCGGTCGTAGCCATCTTAATATCGGACAACATGAACTTTACCACAAAAACTGTTAGGAGAGACAAAGAGGGGCGCTATATAATGATTAAGGGATCCATTCAACAGGAAGATATAATGATTATCCATGTATATGCACCTAATTACAGGGCACCAGTTTATTTAAAAGACTTGTTAAGGAACTTAAAGGGAGACTTAGACCCCAAAACAATAGTACTGGGGGACTTTAATACTCCACTCTCAGAGATAGACAGATCAACAGGACAGAAGATCAACAAGGAGACAGTAGATTTAAATGACACTATAGCCCAAATGGATCTAACAGACATCTACAGAACATTTCATCCTACATCTAAGGACTTCACATTCTTCTCAGCAGTACATGGAACCTTCTCTAGGATTGACCACATACTAGGCCATAAAGCAAGTCTCAGCAAATTCAAAAATATTGGAAACACACCATGCAGCTTCTCAGACCACAAAGGAATGAAATTGGAAATTAGCAACTCAGGAATCCCTAGAGCACGTGCAAACACATGGAGATTGAATAACATGCTCCTGAATGAACAATGGGTCATAGAAGAAATTAAAAGAGAAATCAAAAATTTTCTGGGAGTAAATGAGGATAACACCACATCATACCAAACATATGGGATACAACAAAAGCAGTGTTAAGAGGAACGTTTATATCAATAGGTGCCTACATCAAGAAATTGGAAAGGCACCAATAGATGAGCTTTCAAGTCATCTCAAGAATCTAGAAAATCTGCAGCAAACCAAACCCAAACCCAGAGGGAGAAGAGAAATAATTAAAATCAAAGAAGAAATCAACAGGATTGAATGCAAATAAACATTACAAAAAATCAGCCAAATGAGGAGCTGGCTTTAGAAAAAATAAACAAAATTGACACCCCCATTGGTCCAACTAACTAAAAAAAGAAGAGAAAAGACGCAAATCAATAGGACCAGAGATGAAAAGGGAAACGTAACAACAGACACCACAGAAATAAAAAGAATCATCAGAAATTACTGCAAGGACCTGTATGCCAGCAAACAGGGAAATCTATCAGACATGGACAGATTCCTGGACACATACAACCTCCCTAAATTGAGCCAGGAAGACATAGAAAACCTAAACAGACCCATAACTGACACAGAAATTGAAACAGTAATAAAGGCCCTCCCAACAAAGAAAAGCCCAGGACCAGATGGATTCACTGCTGAGTTCTACCAGACATTTAGAGAAGAACTAACTCCAATTCTTCTCAAACCATTCAAAACAATCGAAAAAGAGGGAATCCTCCCAAATTCTTTCTATGAAACCAGCATCACCTTAATTCCTAAGCTGGAAAAAGATGCAGCATTGAAAGAATTACAGACCAATATCCCTGATGAACATAGATGCAAATATACTCAATAAAATTCTGGCCAATAGAATGCAACAACACATCAAGAAATATCATCCACCCAGACCAAGTGGGATTTATCCTTGGTATGCAGGGATGGTTCAAAGTTTGCAAAACAATAAATGTAATACACTACATTAACAGACTGCAGAAGAAAAACCATATGATTCTCTCAATAGACGCAGAGAAAGCATTTGATAAAATACAACACGCTTTCATGATGAAAACTCTAAACAAACTGGGTATGGAAGGAACATTCCTCAATACAATCAAAGCAATATATGAAAAGCCCACGGCCAACATCCTATTGAATGGGGGAAAAGTTGGAAGCATTTCCGCTGAAATCTGGTACCAGACAGGGATGCCCACTCTCACCACTGCTCTTTAATATAGTTCTGGAAGTTCTAGCCAGAGCTATTAGGCAAGAAAAAAAATTAAAGGGATGCACATTGGGAAGGAAGAACTCAAATTATCCCTCTTTGCAGATGATATGATTCTTTATTTAGGAGACTCAAAAAACTCTACTAAGAGACTACTGACACTCCTCGAAGAGTTTGGCAAAGTAGCAGGATATAAAATCAATGCACAAAAATCAACAGCCTTTGTATACACAGGCAATGCCACGGCTGAGGAAGAACTTCTAAGATGAATCCCATTCACAATAGCTACAAAAACAATCAAATACCTTGGAATAAACTTAACCAAGGATGTTAAAGATCTCTATGATGAAAATTACAAAACATTACAGAAAGAAATAGAAGAGGATACCAAAAAATGGAGGAATCTTCCATGCTCATGGATTGGAAGAATCAATATCATCAAAATGTCTATTCTCCCAAAAGCAATTTATACATTCAATGAAATACCAATCATGATACCGAAGACATTCTTCTCAGATGTGGAAAAAATGATGCTGAAATTCATATAGAGACACAGAAGACCTCGAATAGCCAATACAATCCTGTACAACAAAAACAAAGCCGGAGGCATCACAATACCAGATTTCAGGACATACTGCAGGGCAGTTGTTATCAAAACAGCATAGTAGTGGTACCGAAACACATGATTAGGCCAATGGAACAGAATAGAAACACCAGAAATCAATTCTAACATCTACAGCCAACTTATATTTGATCAAAGATCCAAAACTAATCTCTGGAATAAGGACAGCCTATTCAATAAATGGTGCTGGGAAAATTGGATTTCCACGTGCAGAAGCTTGAAGCAAGACCCCTGCCTTTCACCTTACACAAAAATTCACTCAACATAGATTAAAGACTTAAATCTACGACCTGAAACCATCAAATTATTAGAGAGCATTGAAGAAACCCTGCAAGATATAGGTACAGGCAAAGACTTCTTGGAAAAGACCCAGCAGGCTCAGGCAGTCAAAGCCAAAATTAACTATTGGGATTGCATCAAATTGAGAAGTTTCTGTACTTCAAAATAAACAGTCAGGAAAATGAAGAGGCAACCGATAGAATGGGAAAAAATATTTGCAAACTATACTACAGATAAAGGATTGATAACCAGAATCTACAAAGAAATCAAGAAAATCCACAACACAGAACAAACAACCCACTTAAGAGATGGTCCAAGGACCTCAATAGACATTTTTCAAAAGAGGAAATCCAAATGGCCAACAGACACATGAAAAAATGTTCAAGATCACTAGCCATCAGAGAAATGCAAATCAAAACCACAATGAGGTTTCACCTCACCCCGGTGAGAATGGCTCACATTCAGAAATCTACCAACAACAGATGCTGGAAAGGATGTGGGGAAAAAGGGACACTAACCCACTGTTGGTGGGTATGTAAATTGGTTCAGCCACTATGGAAGTCTGTCTGGAGATTCCTCAGAAACCTGAACATAACCCTACCATACAACCCAGCCATCCCACTCCTTGGAATTTATCCAAAGGAAATTAATTTGGCAAATAAAAAAGCCATCTGCTCATTTATGTTTATTGCAGCTCAATTCACAATAGCTAAGACCTGGAACCAACCCAAATGCCCATCAACAGTAGACTGGATAAAAAAATTATGGTACATGTACTCCATAGAATACTATACAGCAGTAAGAAACAATGAAACCTGGTCATTTGCAACAAGATGGAGGAATCTGGAAAACATAATGCTGAGTAAATTAAGCCAGTCCCAAAGAGATAAATTTCATTTGTTTTGCCTCATCGGCGACAACTGAGCACCAAAGGGGAAACCTGTTGAAGTGAAATGGACACTATAAGAAACAATGACCTGATCAGCACTTGTCCTGACTCTAGTTATACAATGTAATACTTTATCCTTTTTAGTACTTGTTGTTGTTGTTGTGTTGTTCTAGTACTAGTGGTTGAACTCTGTAATTAACACACAATTATTCTTAGGTGTTTAAGTTGTAACTGAAAAGTGATCCCTGTTAAATTTCAGAGTGGAAAAAGAGAGGGAGGAGATGTACAATTTGGGACATGCTCAATCAGACTTGCCCCAAATGGTGGAGTTATAAATGTGCCAGGGGATTCCAATACAATCCCATCAAGGTGGCATGTACCAATGCCGTCTCCCTAGTCCAAGTGATTAATTTCAGTTCACAACCGATGGCTCTGATAGGTCGAAAAATCAAAGGGATCACACAAATAAGACAAGTGTCTGCTAATACTAACTGATAGAATCAAAAAGGGAGAGAAGGATCCAACATGGGAAATGGGATACACAGCAGACTCATAAAATGGCAGACATCCTAAACAACACTCTGGCCTCAGAATCAGCCCTTAAGGCTTTCGGATCTGGCCGAAGAGCCCATGAGAGTATTGTAGGAATGGAAAGCCAAGACACCATGGAAAAGAAAAAGAAGAAGAAGTTCTAAATGAAAAATCTTTCTGAGTGAGATCCCAGTGGAAGGAACGGGCCATCAAAGAAGGAGGTACCTTTCTCTGAAGGGAGGAGAGAACTTCCACTTTGACTATGACACTATCGGAATAAGATCAAAGTCAGCGAACTCTAAAGGCTTCCATAGCCTAGACAACTCATGACTAGAGCCTAGGGAGATTACTGACGCCATGAACAGGAGTGTCAAATTGTTAAGTCAGCAACAGAAGTCACTTGTACTTACATCCCATGTGGGATCTGTCCTTAATGTGTTATCTAATGTGCAGTGATGCTATAACTAGTTCTGAAACAGTATTTTTACACTTCGTGTTTCTGGGTGGGTACAAACTGATGTGATCTTTACTAATTATATACTGAATCGATCTTCTGTATATAAAGATAATTGGAAATGAAAAAAAAAACCTGGTGCTAAATTGGAAATGGCATAGAAAATTAATTAATTTAAAAAATATTATGTAGGATCTCTGTCTTTAATGTACTGTACACTCTTATTTAATGCTATAACTAGTACTCCAACAGTATTTTTTTTTTTCACTTTGTGTTGCTATATGGGGGCAAACTGTTGAAATCTTTACCTAATATATACTAAATTGATCTTTTGTATATAAAGAGAATTGAAAATGAATCATGATGTGATAGGAAGGGGAGAGGGAGCGGGAAAGGGGAGGGTTGTGGGTGGGAGGGAAATTTTGGGAGGGGGAAGCCATTGTAACCCATAAGCTGTACTTTGGAAATTTATATTCATTAAATAAAAGTTTAAAAAAAACACATAAAAGTCAATAGCCTTTATATACAGATAATGCAAGGCTGCAAATGAATTTCTAAGTTCATCCCATTCACAAAGCTACAAAAATATAATACAATAAAATAAATTTAACTAAGAACATTAAAAATGTCTGTGTTGGAATTTAAAAATCATTAAAGGAAGAAATAGAAGATATTAAAAATTGGAAAAATCTTCCATGTTCATGGTTGGAAGAATAAACATATTCAAAATGTCTATATTACTGAAAGTGTTGTATAGATCATTACAAACAATCAAAATAATAGTAACTTTCTTCTTAAATCTAGAAAAAATGATGCTAAAATTCAAATAGAAACACAAGAGATCTGGAAAAGTGAAGAATTCTGAAACAACAAAACAAGCAGGAGGCATCACAATGCCAGATTTCATGACATGCTACAGAGCATTTATAATACAGTCAACATGGTACTGACACAAAAACTGATGTGTAGACCAATGGAACAAAATAAAAACTCCAGAAAACAATACACATTTACAACCAACTTATTTCTGACAAATGAGCTAAAATCAACCTCTGGGTCAAGGACAGTTTTCAACAAATGGTGCTAGGAAAACTGCATCTCTGCATGCAGTAGTATAAAACAAGATCCCTGCCTTATACCTTATACAAAAATCCACTCAAAATAGATAAAAGATGTAAATTTTCAAACAAAAAACCTTTGAGAAACCTCACAAAACATTAGCATAGGAAAAGACTGCTTGGAAAAGACCTCAGACATCCAGGCAATCAAAGCCAAAACTTAAAAATGGGATTACATCAAATTGAGAAGCTTTGACACCACAATAGAAATGATCAGCAATGGGAAGAGGTAATCAAAAAATGGGACAAAATATTTGCAAACTATTGAACTGGTAAAGGGTTAATATCAAGAATCAATAAAGGGAACAAGAAATTCAACAACAACAAAACAAACAATTCATTTAAGAAATGGCCAAAGGACTTGAACAGACATGTTTCAAGTGAGGAAATTGAAATGGCCAACAGACCCTTTGGGAAATTCTCAGGATCACTAAGCATCAGGGAAATTAAAATTAAAACCACAATGAGATTTCACTTCACGCCAGTTAGAATGGTTCTTATACAGAAATCAACATGAAACAAATGCTACCAAAGATGTGGGGGAAAAGGTACTGTAATCCACTGTTGGTGGGAATGTAAACTGGTATAGCCATTGTTGGAGAAAGAATGGATATATATATCAAAAAATCTGAATGGAGACTTAATGTATGACCCAGCCATCCCACTTCTGGGGATTTACCCAAACCAAATGAAGTCAGCATATGAAAGAATTATCTGTACACTTAAGTTTATTGTATTTCAATTCACAACAGCTGTGATATGGAATCAACCCAGATGTTCATCAGGCAGAAACATGATAAAGAAATTACAGTATATATACACTATGGGACACCACATCAGTAAAAAAAAAAAATAGTGACACCCTGTCTTTTGCAACAAAATGGATGCAATTTGAAACCATTATACTTAGTGAAATAAGTCAGTCCCAATTAGACATATAACATTTTCTCTCTGATCTGTGGTAACTAATAGAGTATCTAAAAGGTAACCTATAGGAGTGAATTGACACTTTGAGATGCCATGATTTTGAGTAGCTCTTGTATCGACTTGAGGAACATTGTTTTTGTTTGCTTTTTTCCTTCATTAATTGAAAATAGATGTTTATAAAAAATTAGAATGGGAACAGAAAAGGGAATAGGAAGAAGGGTTGGGGTAAGAACAGGAGGGAGGCTAAGGTAGGAATAATCATTCTAATCCTAAATTCATATGTATGAAATACGAGAAGTTTGTTTTAAGTAAATTTTTTTAAAAATACCACTTTTCACTTTGCTCTTAATTGCAAATGTCGTGATCCTATTTTCTAAATCAGTCATATTCTGAGATATGCAGTTAGAACTTATATATATATATATATATACATATATATATGTATATATACTTATATACTTATATATATATATATGGGGGCGGAGCCAAGATGGCGGATAGTGAGGACGTGTGCCTTAGTTTGGGAAAATAAACTTTCATAAAAGTGGAATTACTGTAGCCTCAGGAAAAGACTCAAGAAAAAAACTGCAGAGGAATCGCTTCCGGACCTTGTGGAGGAGACACAGAGGACTTACAGGGAACCCACCGCGTGGAAAACCAACCGAGACGAGCCGAGTGGCGAGCCAGAGCCACAGAATCTCGCCAGTGCGGGAACGGAGGAGGGTAAGAAAGACAAAGACCTGAGAAGTCCGAGACATTGGGGGGAGGGGGAACAGAGGCCTCTCCCTTCACTCACCAAGCAAAACAAAGAGCACCGCGATTTTACATATGTAAAGCTCAGCCAAACTCAGTATCTTTAGCGAGACTGGAGAACACATTGAGGGCTGCATAACCTCTGTGTATGGTCCCAGGGGTAGATCAAACGAATACTCACAGAGGCTAGATTTCAACTACCCTCAACTCCACTCCCAACTGAGTCAAAAAAAAAAGAGAGAGAGAGAGAGAGAGAGAGAGCGTCCCAGCAAGGAGCAAATAATCTGGGAGAGTCGCTCTTTACACAGCCTTAAACCTCCAGAAACAAGCATAGCTCTCTGGCCACACCCATCACAGCCCCTAAGGCTCCAACAAAACAGACAGCTCACTTAGAGGCATAGTATAACGAGAGAAAAAAAAACAAAAACAAAAACACCACAAATTATCTCTAACATGCCAAGCAAGAAACATAGAAGCGGAGGTACCAAGAACAAGGAAGGCACTATGACGCCCCCAAGTGAACAAGACACGCCAATGCAAGATTATGAAGATGAAGAGATAGAGCAAATGCAAGAAGCAGATTTCAAAAAATTCATAAGAACATTAAGAAGTTCTCAAAAACAAATTCTTGAACTACAGAAATCCTTAATGGACAAGATAGAAAATATCTCCCGTGAAAATGAAATATTAAGGAGGAATCAAAATGAAATGAAACAACTAGTGGAACAGGAAACTGCGATAATGAAAAAAAACCTCAATGAAATGAAGAACTCAATAGATCAAATGGCAAACACATTAGAGAGCCTTAAAAACAGAATGGATGAAGCAGAAGAGAGAATATCGGAACTAGAAGATAGAGAACAGGAAAGGAAACAGTCAAATCAAAGAAAAGAAGAAGAAATCAGAAATCTAAAAAATACTGTCAGGAATCTACAGGATACTATTAAAAAACCCAACATTCGGGTTCTAGGAGTTCATGAAGGCATGGAAAGGGAGAAAGGATTAGAAGGCATTTTCAGTGAGATACTAGCAGAAAATTTCCCAGGTTTGGAGAAGGACAGAGACATCCTAGTACAGGAAGCTCAGAGAACCCCTAATAAACATGATCAAAAGAGATCCTCACCACGACACGTCGTAATCAAACTCACCACAGTGAAACACAAAGAAAAGATCCTAAAATGTGCAAGAGAGAAACGCCAGATTACTCTCAGAGGATCTCCAATTAGACTCACAGCTGATTTCTCATCAGAAACCCTACAAGCCAGGAGAGAATGGCGAGATATAGCCCAGGTACTAAGAGAGAAAAACTGCCAGCCCAGAATATTATATCCTGCAAAGCTCTCATTTGTGAATGAAGGTGAAATTAAGACCTTTCACAGCAAACAGAAATTGAAAGAATTTGTCCCCACTCGTCCAGCCCTGCAAAAGATGCTTAAAGATGTGTTACATACAGAAACACAGAAACACGGTCACCAATATGAAAGAAGGTAAAGGAAGGAAACCTCAGAGCAAAAGATCACAGGAATCTCAAACCAGATATTAGAAAATATCTTTGGCAAATGGCAGGGCAAAGTTACTCCTTCTCAATAGTCACATTGAATGCTAATGACTGAACTGTCCAGTTAAAAGACACCGATTGGCTGATTGGATTAAGGAACAAAACCCATCCTTTTGCTGCTTACAAGAAACCCATCTATCCAACAATGATCCATACAAGCTGAGAGTGAAAGGCTGGAAAAAGATATACCACGCCAACAGAAATGAAAAGAGAGCGGGCGTAGCCATCTTAATATCGGACAACATAAACTTTACCACAAAAACTGTTAGGAGAGACAAAGAGGGGCACTATATAATGATTAAGGGATCCATTCAACAGGAAGATATAACGATTATCAACGTATATGCACCTAATTACAGGGCACCAGCTTATTTAAAAGACTTGTTAAGGGACTTAAAGGGAGACTTAGACCCCAATACAATAGTACTGGGGGACTTCAATACTCCACTCTCAGAGATAGACAGATCAACAGGACAGAAGATCAACAAGGAGACAGTAGATTTAAATGACACTATAGCCCAAATGGATCTAACAGACATCTACAGAACATTTCATCCTACATCTAAGGACTTCACATTCTTCTCAGCAGTACATGGAACCCTCTCTAGGATTGACCACATACTAGGCCATAAAGCAAGTCTCAGCAAATTCAAAAGAATTAGAATCATACCATGCAGCTTCTCAGACCACAAAGGAATGAAATTGGAAATTGGCAACTCAGGAATCCCTAGAGCACGTGTAAACACATGGAGATTGAACAACATGCTGCTGAATGAACAACGGGTCATAGAAGAAATTAAAAGAGAAATCAAAAATTTTCTGGAAGTAAATGAGGATAACAGCACAACATACCAAAACCTATGGGATACAACAAAAGCAGTGTTAAGAGGAAAGTTTATATCAATAGGTGCCTACATCAAGAAATTGGAAAGGCACCAAATAGATGAGCTTTCAAGTCATCTCAAGGATCTAGATAATCTGCAGCAAACCAAACCCAAACCCAGTAGGAGAAGAGAAATAATTAAAATCAGAGAAGAAATCAACAGGATTGAATCCAAAAAAACATTACAAAAAATCAGCCAAACGAGGAGCTGGTTTTTTGAAAAAATAAACAAAATTGACACTCCATTGGCCCAACTAATTAAAAAAAGAAGAGAAAAGACCCAAATCAATAGGATCAGAGATGAAATGGGAAACGTAACAACAGACGCCACAGAAATAAAAAGAATCATCAGAAATTACTACAAGGACTTGTATGCCAGCAAACAGGGAAATCTATCAGAAATGGACAGATTCTTGGACACATACAACCTCCCTAAATTGAGCCAGGAAGACATAGAAAACCTAAACAGACCAATAACTGACACAGAAATTGAAACAGTAATAAAGGCCCTCCCAACAAAGAAAAGCCCAGGACCAGATGGATTCACTGCTGAGTTCTACCAGACATTTAGAGAAGAACTAACTCCAATCCTTCTCAAACTATTCAGAGCAATCGAAAAAGAGGGAATCCTCCCAAATTCTTTCTATGAAGCCACCATCACCTTAATTCCTAAGCCAGAAAGAGACGCATCATTGAAAGAGAATTACAGACCAATATCCCTGATGAACATAGATGCAAAAATACTCAATAAAATTCTGGCCAATAGAATGCAACAACACATCAGAAAGATCATCCACCCAGACCAAGTGGGATTCATCCCTGGTATGCAGGGATGGTTCAACATTCGCAAAACAATCAACGTAATACACTACATTAACAGACTGCAGAAGAAAAACCATATGATTCTCTCAATAGACGCAGAGAAAGCATTTGATAAAATACAACACCCTTTCATGATGAAAACTCTAAGCAAACTGGGTATGGAAGGAACATTCCTTAATACAATCAAAGCAATATATGAAAAACCCACGGCCAACATCCTATTGAATGGGGAAAATTTGGAAGCATTTCCACTGAAATCTGGTACCAGACAGGGATGCCCTCTCTCACCACTGCTATTCAATATAGTTCTGGAAGTTTTGGCCAGAGCTATTAGGCAAGAAAAAGAAATTAAAGGGATACAAATCGGGAAGGACGAACTCAAACTATCCCTCTTTGCAGATGATATGATTCTTTATTTAGGGGACCAAAAGAACTCTACTAAGAGACTGCTGGAACTCATCGAAGAGTTTGGCAAAGTAGCAGGATATAAAATCAATCCACAAAAATCAACAGCCTTTGTATACACAGGCAATGCCACGGCTGAGGAAGAACTTCTAAAATCAATCCCATTCACAATAGCTACAAAAACAATCAAATACCTTGGAATAAACTTAACCAAAGACGTTAAAGATCTCTACGATGAAAACTACAAAACCTTACAGAAAGAAATAGAAGAGGATACCAAAAAATGGAGAAATCTTCCATGCTCATGGATTGGAAGAATCAATATCAACAAAATGTCTATTCTCCCAAAAGCAATTTATACATTCAATGCAATACCCATCAAGATCCCGAAGACCTTCTTCTCAGATCTGGAGAAAATGATGCTGAAATTCATATGGAGACACAGAAGACCTCGAATAGCCAATACAATCCTGTACAACAAAAAGAAAGCCGGAGGAATCACAATACCTGATTTTAGGACATACTACAGGGCAGTTGTTATCAAAACAGCATGGTACTGGTACAGAAACAGATGGATAGACCAATGGAACAGAATAGAAACACCAGAAATCAATCCAAACATCTACAGCCAACTTATATTTGACCAAAGATCCAAATCTAATCCCTGGAATAAGGACAGTCTATTCAATAAATGGTGCTGGGAAAATTGGATTTCCACGTGCAGAAGCTTGAAGCAAGACCCATACCTATCACCTTACACAAAAATTCACTCAACATGGATTAAAGACTTAAATCTACAATCCGAAACCATCAAATTATTAGAGAGCATTGGAGAAACCCTGCAAGATATAGGCACAGGCAAAGACTTCCTGGAAAATACTCCAACAGCACAGGCAGTCAAAACCAAAATTAACATTTGGGATTGCATCAAATTGAGAAGTTTCTGTACTTCAAAAGAAACAGTCAGGAAAGTGAAGAGGCAACCAACAGAATGGGAAAAAATATTCACAAACTATACTACAGATAAAGGATTGATAACCAGAATCTACAAAGAAATCAAGAAAATCCACAACAAGAAAACAAACAACCCACTTAAGAGATGGGCCAAGGACCTCAAGAGACATTTTTCGAAAGAGGAAATCCAAATGGCCAACAGACACATGCAAAAATGTTCAAGATCACTAGCAATCAGAGAAATGCAAATCAAAACCACAATGAGGTTCCATCTCACCCCGGTGAGAATAGCTCACATTCAGAAATCTACCAACAACAGATGCTGGAGAGGATGTGGGGAAAAAGGGACACTAACCCACTGTTGGTGGGAATGCAAACTGGTTAAGCCACTATGGAAGTCTGTCTGGAGATTCCTCAGAAACCTGAACATAACCCTACCATACAACCCAGCCATCCCACTCCTTGGAATTTACCCAAAGGAATTTAATTTGACAAATAAAAAAGCCATCTGCACATTAATGTTTATTGCAGCTCAATTCACAATAGCTAAGACCTGGAACCAACCCAAATGCCCATCAACAGTAGACTGGATAAAGAAATTATGGGACATGTACTCCATAGAATACTATACAGCAGTAAGAAACAATGAAACCCAGTCATTTGCAACAAGATGGAGCAATCTGGAAAACATCATGCTGAGTGAATTAAGCCAGTCCCAAAGAGAAAAATATCATTTGTTTTCCCTGATCGATGACAACTGAGCGCCAAAGAGGAAACCTGTTAGGTGAAATGGACACTATAAGCAACAATGAACTGATCAGCTCCTGTCCTGACTTTAGATGTACAATGTAATACTTTATCCTTTTTAGTATTTGTTGTTGTTGTTGTTGTTCTAGTACTATTGGTTGAACTCAGTAATTAACACACAATTATTCTCAGGTGTTTAAATTTTAACTGAAAAGTGATCCCTGTTAAATCTAAGAGTGGAAAAAGAGAGGGAGGAGATGAACAATTTGGAACATGCTCAATCGGACTGGCCGCAAATGGTGGAGTTAGAAATGTGCAGGGGATTCCAACACAATTCCATCAAGATGGCAGGTACCAATGCCATCGCACTAGTCCAAGTGATCAATTTCAGCTCACAATTGATAGCTCTGATAGGTCTAAGAGTCAAAGAGATCACACAAACAAGACAAGTATCTGCTAATACTAACTGATAGAATCAAAAAGGAGGAGAAAGATCCAACATGGGAAGTGGGATACACAGCAGACTCATAGGATGGCAGATGTCCTAAACAACACTCCGGCCTCAGAATCAGCCCTCAAGGCATTCAGATCTGGCTGAAGAGCCCATGAGAGTATAGCAGGCATGGAAAGCCAAGATATCATGGAAAAAAAAAGACCTAAATGAAGGATCTCTGTGAGTGAGATCCCAGTGGAAAGAACGGGGCCATCAAAGAAGGAGGTACCCTTCTCCGAAGGGAGGAGAGAACTTCCACTTTGACTATGACCCTATCGGAATAAGACCAAAGTCAGCGAACTCTAAAGGCTTACATAGCCTGGCAACTCATGACTAGAGCCTAGGGAGATTACTGACGCCATGAACAGGAGTGTCAAATTGTTAAGTCAGCAACAGGAGTCACTGTGTACTTACACCCCATGCGGGATCTGTCCCTAATGTGTCGTCTAAAGCCAAGTGATGCTATGACTGGTACTGAAACAGTATTTTTATGCTTTGCATTTCTGTGTGGGCGCAGACTGATGAGGTCTTTGCTAATTATATACTGAAGTGATCTTCTGTATATAAAGAGAATTGGAAATGAAAAAAAAAAAAACAACCTGGTGTTAAAATGGAAATGGCATAGAAAATTAATTATTTTGAAAAAAAATTATGTAGGATCTCTGTCTTTAATGTGCTGTACATTGCTATTTAATGCTATAATTAGTAATCCAATGGTAGTTTTTTCACTTGATATTGCTATATGGGCAAAATGTTGAAATCTTTACCTAATATATATTAAATTGATCTTCTGTATACAAAGAGAATTGAAAATGAATCTTTACATGAATGGAAGGGGAAAGGGAGCGGGAGGGGGGGAGGGCTGCGGGCGGGAGGGAGGTTGTGGGAGGGGAGAAGCCATTGTAACCCATAAGCTATACTTTGGAAATTTATATTCATTAAATAAAAGTTTAATAAAAAAAATAAAAAATATATATATATATAGTATAATATATAATTATACTGCATAATATATATTTATAACATATAACATTATAAATATATATTATAACACACACATACACACACATATATATGATATATATACATATCATATATATGATAACACACACATACACACACATATATATGATATATATATGATAACAAGACCCAATTCGTTTCTCTTCAAGTAAAAAGAGTTTTAGTTTTTTCCTATTTAATTCTAAGGAACTTCTTTGACAAACTTTGACAAATCTCAAAGTCTTAAAGCTCCAGTTAAAACTTCTGCTCAATGGTCGGCATTGTGGCATAGCATGTGAACCTGCTGCAAACAATGCCAGCATCTCATATGACTGTCAGTTCAAGTTGCTGCTAATGTCTCTGGCTCTGTTAGAGAATAGCCAAAGTTCTTAGGCTCCTGCCACCAATGTGGGAGACCCACATGATGTTCCTGGATCTTTGCTTTGTCCTGGCCCAATCCAGGCCATTGCATCAGTTGGGGATGAACCAGAGGATGGGAGTGTGCTCTCTCACCCTCTCTCTCACACACACACTCTCTCTCTGTCTTCTCTGCCTCTATTCTCTCTGTAACTCTGCCTCTCAATAAATAAATCTTTTAAAAAATCCTATAATGAGATAACAAAGACAATAACAGCCATAAGTTATGAGGAAAGATGAGTTCAGGCAGAAGATATGGGGTCCATCAAACATATCATGATGATGTCAGAGCATATAGGTTGTTGGCTTTCATGAGAGAGGTGAGTCCTCTTCCCTAGTGAAACCCAGTTCCACAAAGGATGAAAGCTTTCTGTGTTATCAGGAGGTGATGATGAGGGTGACATGCTCCAATTTTCCTTATACAGGTCTCCTGTATAAGGGTTATCATTTTTTTAACATGCAGAGTGGATAATGAGAGAGAGAGAGAGAGAGAGAGAGAGAGGTCTTCATTTTGCCATTGGTTCACCCTCCAATGGCCACTGCGGCCGGCACACCACGCTGATCCAAAGCCAGGAGCCAGGTGCTTCTCCTGGTCTCCCACGCGGGTGCAGGGACCATGGACTTGGGCCATCCTTCACTGCCTTCCCAGGCCATAGCAGAGAGCTGGCCTGGAAGAGGGGCAACCGGGATAGAATCCGGTGCCCCAACCGGGACTAGAACCTGGTGTGCCGGTGCTGCAAGGTGGAGCATTAGCCTGTTAAGCCACAGTGCCAGCCTGGGCTATCATTTTTGACACCATTTAAGTGGCTGATCATTTGGATGAAACCTTGGGGCAATTGTGTTACAAGATGCCAGTGGTAAATGTTGACTTCTTTCTCAAAAATAGTTTTTGTGCCTCACTTTTTCTGCTTCTTACTCCTCTGTTTCTTCTTTTTCTTCATGACTGACACCTCTTCTATCTTTTTTTCACATTCATCCTGAGTCAGCCATGGTTCTTCAGATAAATAAAACCAATAGGAAATACTTATCAATATATCTTTCTGGCTATCTATGTATTTATTTTATTTATTTGAAAGACAGAGTTAGAGAGAGGGAGTGGCAGAGAGAGAAAGAGAGAGAGAGAGAGAGAGAGAGAGAGAGAGGGAGAAAGAGAGAGAGGTCTTCTATCTGGTAGTTCACTCCCCTGATAGCCACCACAGCCAGCATTGAGCCAATCTGAAGACAGGAGCCAGGAGCTTTTTCAGGTCTCCCACATGGGTTCAGGGACCCAAGGATTTTGGCCTTCTTCTACTGCTTTCCCAGGCCATAGCAGAGAGCTGAATCAGAAGTGGAGCTGCCAGGACTCAAACTGGCACCCATATAGGATGCTGGCATGGCAGGTGGTGGCTTTACCTGCTATACCACAGCTCCAGCCCTCTATCTATCTATCTATCTATCTATCTATCTATCTATCTATCTATCTATCTCTATCTCCATCCCTCTATCCATCAATCATAACCCATCACACATTATCTGTGTATCTATCATCTATCATCTCTACTTAAATATCTAAAATCTCTATTGTCTATCTACCATCATGTATCCATTTATTTCATCTATCTACTCATCCATCATAGTCCATTCACCAATTATCTGTATGTTGTCTATCAATATCTCTGATTTTCAAATGAAAAAATAAAACTTAAAAAGAGGAATAAATTAAAAGGTAAATTTATTTCAGTAGAAAGTAATTTTGACATCCACATGTAGCTTTTTTGGAGAATATACATTTCCATGATCTTTTGGAAGACCCTCTCATATGCACAGATTTAATATTTTCTCTTGTATCAAAAATAAACTTACCTATCACTTCCATTTTTTCACAAGTTTTCTGAAGTTCCTTCAGAGGAATGTTCCTGGTAGGAAAGAACGAACATGCATTTGTGAATGAGATCCATACTAATATCTTTGGAGCCACCATAAAGAAAGATTTAATTTTCTTATTTTGTCTAACAGTATGTATGCTTTTTAAGGTAGTCATTTGTTACTTTTCATTCTAAAACGCATTGCAATTTAGAGGAATTATTTGTTACCTTCAAATACCTCCTTCAAATGCATCCTTCAAATACATCTATTTGGCATAAAGTCGTTTTCAAAAAAGAGCTTTAACAGAGAAATTTGTAAGAATCAAGATGATGTTGCTTAAAAATAAACAAAGTCATGACTAGAGCCTAGGGAGATTACTGACGCCATGAACAGGAGTGTCAAATTGTTAAGTCAGCAACAGAAGTCACTGTGTACTTACATCCCATGTGGGATCTGTCCTTAATGTGCTGTCTAATGTGCAGTGATGCTATAACTAGTACTGAAACAGTATTTTACACTTTGTGTTTCTGTGTGGGTGCAAACTGATGAGATCTTTACTAATTATATACTGAATCGATCTTCTGTATATAAAGATAATTGGAAATGAAAAAAGGAAAAACCTGGTGTTAAATTGGAGATGGCATAGAAAATTAATTAATTTTTTTTAAAAAAATATATTATGTAAGATCTCTGTCTTTAATGTACTGTACACTCTTATTTAATGCTATAACTAGTACTCCAACAGTATTTTTTCTCACTTTGTGTTACTATATGGGGCAAACAGTTGAAATCGTTACCTAATATATACTAAATTGATCTTTTGTATATAAAGAGAATTGAAAATGAATCATGATGTGATTGGAAGGGGAGAGGGAGCGGGAAAGGGGAGGGTTGTGGGTGGGAGGGAAGTAATGGGAGAGGGGAAGCCATTGTAACCCATAAGCTGCACTTTGGAAATTTATATTCATTAAATAAAAGTTTAATTAAACTAGGCTAATCCTCCGCCTTGCGGCGCCGGCACACCAGGTTCTAGTCCTGGTCGGGGCACTGGTCCTGTCCCAGATGCCCCTCTTTCCAGGCCAGCTCTCTGCTGTGGCCAGGGAGTGCAGTGGAGGATGGCCCAAGTGCTTGGGCCCTGCACCCCATGGGAGACCGGGATAAGCGCCTGGCTCCTGCCATCAGATCAGCGCGGTTCGCCGGCCGCAGCGCGCCAACCGCGGCGGCCATTGGAGGGTGAACCAACGGCAAAAGGAAGACCTTTCTCTCTGTCTCTCTCTCACTGTCCACTCTGCCTCTAAAAAAAAAATAAATAAGTAAATAAACAAAGTGGAGCGGTTATGATGAAAATGTCCTCATATATGATAGTTTCACAATACAAATCACAAAAGATTCTATCAAAGCCCATGGACTTTCCCAGAGCCACTTCAATCTTGTACCAAAAAATCTCCTGCAAGTATTTTTGCCCATTAGCTGTGTGTTCAACTTTGGACAAACATCACTATGGTTATTAATCTTTATGCCCAAATATTGTTGTTTTAAATGCACATCTTTTTTCAATTTGAGAAGTAAAGAAGAGCAAGAGAGAAAGAGAGAGAGAATCTTTCATCTACTGGTTTAGGGAGTGAACCTAGGGTTAGGGTTAGGGTTAGGGTTAGGGTTAGGGTTAGGGTTAGGGGCTAGGCCAAGCTGAACTGAAGAGCCAGGAATTAGTGTCTGGCTTTCTCACAGGAGGGCAGGGACCCCAGTACTTGAGCCATTGCCTGCTGCTTCCCAGGGTGTACTTTAGTGTGAAGTTGAAATTGAAAGCAGATCCTGCACTCAAATCCTGGTGCTCCAATATGGGATATGGGTATCTTAATTAGCAGACCAAATGTCCATCACATGTCCCCACTTGTGTCTTTAAAAGCATCCACTTGCCTCCATCTCCTCGAATAGGGCCATAGTTAACACTAGTGTTCATATTCCCACTGCAGTTCTCTGCTCTTGCCATTGCAAATAAAGGCCATCATTCTTTGGAGAACCTCTCTCTAATTGTTACTGAGGTTGACAGAGGAATGTAGATGGGTTGCTGTTTATTGTTGCACCTGTTTCTGTTCTTTTAGGATAGAGATCTGAGCAGAGCAAGGAAAGTAACACCACAGAGTATAGGTGTTGGAAGCAGGACTCTGCTAACGTCCTTAAGTATCTAGGATAAAAGTATGGTCCAGCTCAAAGAAGCAGAAACCTGTAAAGACATGGTTGAAGACTTGGATGCTAAGAAGTGCTACAGGTTTTGGACAGAGTGAAACCCAACAGTGCATCTACCACATAGTCACATCCAAGTGACCAGTCAGGGGTGGCCCACCAGGAGGAAAGAGAGTAAGAGGTGGTGTTTGTCCCCTAGTAGCAGTGTTCAGCTCCTGATTTTTAAGACATGGTACTTGATGGGTGAAGGCATTTCTGAAACATGAATAACTTCTCCCAACTCCTCCAGCAAAGATAATACTTACTGGTGCCAACTAGGAAGGTTTTATGACTTGGATTTATTATGACAGGTTTTATTGCTTGTCTTTGAAATAAAATGTTAATATTGCTTCATTTTGTATGTCCATATAAAGATACAGGTATATGGCTGACAGGTAGAAAGAGAGAGGTATACAGGTGAGTAGATTAATAGATGGATGGATAGAAATATATAGATATTAAAGTGATAGATGCATATATATATATATATATGTGTGTGTGTGTGTGTGTGTGTGATAAGTGTATGATCAGAGATATCTGGCAGATTTAGAGAAATGGAGAAATACAGAGATAGGATGAATGAAGTTCAAAAAGTTTATGGAAAATGTAATTTATTTATTTATTTTTATTTTTTTTATTTTTGACAGGCAGAGTGGACAGTGAGAGAGAGACAGAGAGAAAGGTCTTCCTTTTGCCATTGGTTCACCCTCCAATGGCCGCCGCGGTAGCGCGCTGTGGCCGGCGCACCGTGCTGATCCGATGGCAGGAGCCAGGTGCTTCTCCTGGTCTCCCATGGGGTGCAGGGCCCAAGCACTTGGGCCATCCTCCACTGCACTCCCTGGCCACAGCAGAGAGCTGGCCTGGAAGAGGGGCAACCGGGACAGGATCGGTGCCCCGACCAGGACTAGAACCTGGTGTGCCGGCGCCGCAAGGCGGAGGGTTAGCCTGTTGAGCCGCGGCACCGGCCGGAAAATGTAATTTAAACATAGGCATATTTTCGTGTCAAAAAGTTTTGAAATCAATACATAGTTTTTTTGTGCTGTACACATTTTCCATAAAGTATGTGAAGACCCTTTATAGATGATACATAGAAGAATGGATGGTTTGGTAGATGGATGGATAGATAGATAGATAGAGATAGATAATAGATATGCAAAAATAATAGATGATGTAAATACACGATTGATAGAGACATTAGAGAAATAGATAAATGGATATATTGGTGTATAAATACCTGAGGCATAGATGATAGATAATAGATAATAGATAGGGGTGGTTCTAAGTTGGCAGAACAGGGGGGGAGCTTAATGATTTATTCCAGGAGAAGACAGTTTAATAAAAGTGAAGATAGTGTAGTCTCAGGGAAGAGCTAGGGAAAAAATGGCAGAGGAAATTCTTCCATAATTAGAGGGAAATGGTGGACCTACATGGAGGGAGTAGATGCCCATGGCTTGGGACTCCAAAAGCCAAGAGCCTACGCACGAGTGCTAGAAAGTGAGGTGAGATGAAACTGCAGTAGCCCAAGACACTGGCAAAAAAGTGGCAGGAAGAGCCTAGAGAGAATGAAACTTGAAGAACTGTGGGGGAAAGTACACCAGCCTAACTAGAGGAGAGAAAAAAAGGGATTGTACGGACACATTTCTCTCTCTCCAATCACCTTACAAAGACATACAAGCCAATAGAAAAGGTGCCATTATGGACATATGTAACAGCTGTGTCAGCTCGTGTCTGTGCCTGGCAATTAGCTGAGTGAAGATTCCTGACTCTGGTGGGGAGAAATAACAGGGGGCTAGGAACTTGTGACGGTTTGAAGCTTCTGAAAAGACTGAAAAAAAAAAAACTGGGAGTGTGTGGGAAAACTCATGGTGTGGAGGAGACTTTGAGTAGTCTCAGTGGGAGACACCACAAGTTCGGGCAATCCTGGCTACCCAGTGAGATACAGTGCCAGGGAATTGGAACTTACTCTGAGGATTTCACAGATCCTTTGTGAGGTCCATAGGACAGAGCAGAAGAATATTACAGACACTGGGCTAGCGCTCAGGCACTGATCATCATCGAGAAGAAGAGCTCAGCTGAGCAGAATTACTTACCTTCTGATTAAAAAAAGAGAAAGATTTACCATACCAAACCTGGGTATGTCAACTTAGGCATACCCTTAACGCTGAAGAACTTAACAGAGCTCTCTGGCCACACCGACCACAAACCTCTAAAGATTCACTGAAAGCAGAAAGTCCACTTAATCTACAGTGTCATAGTACAATGAAAAAAGCCATCAGAACACAAAGAAAAAAAGAAGAAACCAGTGAGTATCTCCACAAGTGCCAAACAACAAACACAGCAATCCAAGACAAGAATAAGGAAGACAACATGAGGCTCCCAAAAGAACATGACACTTCAATACAAGATTATGAAGATGATGTGATAGGAGAAATGCAAGAAATGGAACTCAAAAATTGATGATAAGAATACTTAAAAGTAATTGAAAGCAAATGCACGGATTACTGAAATCCATGCAGGACATGAAAGAAAAACTCTCTCATGAAAATGAAATCTTAAGAGGCAACTGAAATGAAGAATTCAAAAAAAAACACATAAAATTGAGATATTGGCGAGAAATCAAAATGAAATGAAGAATTCAAACAACAAGTAAAAATGCAGTTGAGAGTCTTGAAAACAGAACCGGGAGCCAGAAGAGACAATAACAGACTTAAAAGACAGAGCACAGGGAAGTATACAGTCAAACCAAAGACAAGTAGAAGAAATTTGAAATCTAAAAATATCATTAGGAATCTATAGGATACTGTTAAAAATCCAACATTTGGGTTCTAAGAGTTCCTGAAGGCATGGAGAGAGAGAAAGGATTAGAAGGCCTTTTTAATGAGATACTAGCAGAAAACTTCCTTTATTTGGAGAAAGAGAGAGACATCCTAGTACAAGAAACATAGAAATAATCAATAGAAATGACCAGAAAAGATCCTCACTGGACACATTGTAATCAGATCCACTACAGTGAAACATAAACAAAAGATTCTAAAATGTGCAAGAGAGAAATGTCAGATTGCTCTCAAAGGATCTCTTATTAGACTCACAGCAGACTTCTCATCAGAAACCCTACAGGCAAAAAGAGAATAGCATGATATGGCCCAAGTACTATGAGAAACAAACACTGCCATCCCAGAATATTTATCCTGAAAAGCTCTCATTTGTGAATGAAGGTGAAATAAAGACCTTTCATAGCAAATAGGAATTGAAATATATATAACCACTCATTCAGCCCTGCAAAAGATGCTTCCAGATGTGTAACCCACAGAAACACAGTCATCCATATGAAAGAAAGTAAAGGAAAAAAATCTCTTACTAAAAAATCACAGTAAGTACAAAATATATATTAGAGATATCTTTGGAAACATGGCAGAGCAAAGACACTACTTATCAATAGTCACATTGAATGTGAATGGCCTTAAGTCTCCAGTTAAAAGGCACAGACTGGCTGAATGGATAAAAAATAAAACCCATCTATTTGTTGCTTACAAAAAACCTACTTCCAACAAAGGTGCCTGCAGGTTGAAAGTGAAAGGCTGGAAAAAGATTCCATGACAACAGAAACCAAAAAAGAGCTTGTGTAGCCATCTTAATATCAGAAAAATAAAATGTAACACAAAAACTGTTAAGAGAGACAAATAGGGGAACTATAAAATGATTAAGGGATCAATTTAACAGGAAGATGTAACTATTATAAATGTACATGCACCTAGTTACAAGGCACCAAATTATTTAAAAGACACGTTAGTGGATTTAAAGGGAGACTTAGACTCAAATACAATATTATTGGGGGACTGCAATACTCCATTTTCAGCAATGGACAGATCAACCAGACAGAAAACAGCAGATTTTACTGACACTATAGACCAAATGGATCTAACAGATATCTCACAACTTTGCATGAACACACATTCTTCTCAGCAATACATGGAACTTTCTGTAGGATTGACTACATGCTAGGACATAGAACAAGTCTCAGCAGATTCAAAAGAATCAAAATCAAATCATGCATCTTCTCAGACCACAATGGAATAAAGCTGGAAATTAGCACCCAAGGAATCTCTAGAGTGTATGCAACCACATGGAGACTGAATCACATGCTCCTGAGTGAACACTGCGTCGTAGAAGAAATCAAAAGAGAAATCAAAACTTCCTGAAGCAAATGAAGATAACAACACAACATATCAAAACTTATGGGATACAGCAAAAGCAGTGTTAAGAGGAAAGTTTGTAGCAATTGGTGCCTACATCAAGAAATTGGAAAGGCACCAAACAAATAAACAATCAGTGCATTTCAATGATCTAGAAAATACAGCAAACCAAACCCAAAGCTAGTATGAGAAGAGAATTAATTAAGATTAGAGAAGAAATCAACCAAATTGAATCCGAAAAACATTACAAAAGATCAGCAAAATGAAGAGCTAATTTTTTGAAAAAATAAAATTGACACACCATTGACCCTACTAACCAAAAAAGGAGAGAAGAACCAAATCAATAAAATTAGAGATGAAAGTGGGAGTGTAACACCACAGAAATAAAGAGTCATCAGGAATTACAATTACAGACATTTTTCAAAAGAGGAAATCCAAACAGCCAAATCACATGAAAACTTGTTCAGAATCACTGGCAATCAGAGAAATGCAAATCAAAACCACAATGAATTTTCACCTCACCCTGGTTAGAAAGGCTTACATACAGAAATCAACTAACAACAGATGCTTGTAAGGATGTGGGGAAAAAGGCACACTAATCCACTGTTGGTGGGAATGCAAACTGGGAAAGCCACTATGGAAGACAGTTTGGAGATTCCTCAGAAACCTGAATATAGCCGTACCACATGACCCAGCCATCCCATTCCTTGGAATTTACCCAAAGCAAATTAAATTGGCAAACAAAAGGGCTAAGTTACCTCCATGTTATTGCAGCTCAATTCTCAATAGCTAAGACATGGAATCCACCTAAATGCCCATCAACCGAAGACTGGATAAAGAAATTATGTGAAATGTTCTCTATAGAATAGTACACAGCAGTAAAAGAAAAATGAAATCTGGTCTTCTGCTCAAAATGGAGGAATCCAGAAAACATCACACTGAGTGAAATAAGCCAGTCCCGAAGGGACAAATATAATATGTGCACCCTGACCTGTGACAACTCACTGAGCACCTAAAAGGAAACCTGTAGAAGTGAAATGGACACTATGAGAAACAATGACTTGATCAGCCCTTGTGATGACTGTCGGGGAACAACTTACTGCTTTTTTCTTTTTAGTATCTTTTTTCTACTTAATACCATTGGTTGAACTCTTTAATTAACACATAATTATTCTTAGGAGCTTTAATCCAACTGAAAATAGATCCCTGTTAATAATAAGAGCAGGAATAAGAGTGTTAGGGTAAGAGAGGCAGGCGATGTATAATTTGGCTCAGGTCACTTGGACTTAGCCCTACGCATAGAGCTAGAAACCTGCCATGGGACTGCAAATCCCATTAAGTTGGCAAGATCCAATGCCATCTTACTAGTTAAAGTGATCAGTTTACATTCATAAATAATTGATCATAAAGATAGGGAGCGTCAAAGGGAGCACATAAATAAGAGCAGTGCCTTCTAATAATAATTGTTAGAATTAAAAGGGTTGGAACAATCCAACATGGGAAGCGGGATACACAGCAGACTCATAGAATGGCAAGTGCCTTAGACGCACTCTTGCCTAAGAATCAGCCTTTATGGCATTCAGATCTGGCTCAAATACCCATGATAGTATTGCAGGCATGGAAAGCCAAGACAGTGTGGCATGAAAAATGACCTGAAAGAAAGATCTCTGTGAGATCACAGTGGAAAGAACAGGCCATCAAAGAAGGAGGTAACGTTCTTTGAAAGTAAGAGAGAACTTCCAATTTGATTATGGCCTTGTCTAAATAAAGTCAGAGTTTGTGAACTGAAGAGTCTTCCATAGCCTTGGCAGCTCATGACAATAGCCTTGGGTGATTTCTGACATCATAAGAATAGCGAATTGTTAAATTAACAAGATGAGTCTCTGGCACTTACTCCCCATGTAGGATCTCTGCAGTTAATGAGAATTAATGGTAAAAATAGGCTTCAAACAGTACTTTATATACTTTGTGTGGGTGCACTGTGTGAGTATACTAAGTTGATCTTCTGTATATAAAGATAATTAAAATAAATTTTAATGAATAATGATATGGTAGAGGGAGTACGAGAAGGGTTAGTTTGCAGGTGGGAGGGTAGTTAAGGGGGAAAAACTGTTGTAATCCAAAAGTTGTACTCTAAAAATTTACATTCTTTTTGCCTTATATTCTTTTTGTACCCAAAATGAGGTCCATTGTCTTAGTCAGCCCAGTAGGGACTCACTATTTCTGGCAATTAATTTAAAGCCAAAGTGACATCTAAAATAATTGTTGAGAAACCACTTGGCCTAGGAGACAATCCTAGAAGTCCCCAGAGTACACTACCAGACCTAGGATGTATAATCCTAGGAGGCCTCAGAGAACCACAATAGACCTAAAATTAAAAAATAAAATAGGTGCCAGCACTGTGGCACACAGGGTTTATGCCCTGGCCTGAAGTGGTGGCATTGCATGTGGGTGCTGGTTCGAGACCCGGGTGTTCCACTTCCTATCCAGCTCTCTGCTATGGCCTGAGAAAGCAGTGGGAGGTCAGAGAAACAGAAAGATGGAAGTGTCCCAAAGCAAATCAAAACTTTACAGGGAAAATCTTAAATTTTCATTTAACCTTCTTAGGCACTTTGTAGGAGGAAATAGACTTCCAAGGGCTGAGTTTTCTTTTTTTTTTTTTTTGAGTTTAGTCCATGTATCATTTCTCACAAGTTATAGACTTGTGACTGCAGCGCTCCTAGGTTAGCATTATGCACTGACACCTCCACTGTTCTGAGTCAGATGGTCCTGCCTCAAGCCGCGCCAGGCAATGATCTGGTTGGGGGGCACTCTGTTGTAGCCTCAAACTGAAATTACTGCTTGCAAGAGGCCTCTGCATGCATATTATTCATACCTTGGTCTATTAATGAAATCACATTTTATCTGAGGCATCCTTTGACAAATAGAGAGATGATCCATATTTATAAGACTCTGATGATATTTATCATAGGGTTGTATCCTGAGGATGTAGGCTGATAGTTGGTACCAATTATTCTACCTTTCTGGTGCTCCTTCCTTGGTCCTTCCTCAACTCCACTGAGAATCTTCTTATTTCAAGATCCTTAAAGTGCATTCAAAATTTGGTTTTAGAGATTTTCTCTGAAATCCTGGTTGTATTTGTCTTGAATTCCTAACCCTTGGACTTGGAATACCTGCAAAGAAAACATATTTGAATATAGTTGTGAAAGTCTACTGCCTGGCTGAACCAAACATGGATCTTGCTGAACAATGGTTACCATCATGAAGTGCTACATCAGGTGACTGAAGATTAATATGCCTTGAACTGGTCTTGGGCAAATTTCTGAACTTACATCCTCTGGGCCCTGTTGGAAGGGGTAGCTTCTAATATATTTTAGATACTCTTAAGCCATATTTTCAGCTTTTAGTTGTTTACTCAGTTAACATGTGGATCTGTATTATTCACACTGATCTCTTTGTTTATTCATTCATTGAAAATATTTATTAAATATTAATTGCATAATAAAAACTGAACTATGCACTTGTGAGACTCTGATAAGTTAGTCATATCCCCAGTGAACTTATATTATTGTGAAGGGGAATCATCTTAATAAGGAGTTACACTTCCCAAATGGCAGTAACATAAGGTCTGGATAGGGTTGAAACCAGGAAACAAGAACTCCATCTGGATCTCCTACGTGGGCCCAGGGACTTTTTGGTCCATTCTCTGCTGCTTTCCCAGGTTTATTATTTAGGTATAACTGTGCTCAATATTGCAAAGAAGATGTAGAGAGATGAGAGTGAATAACAAGGGAACCAAATTTAACATGAAAAATCCAATATGAGTTATTCAGATAAATTATATGATGAAAAGGTCAGGAGATATGGGAAGAAGAGAATTGGGAGGTTGAGAACCAGGGAGAAGAGAGTGCAGCAGCCGATACAGAGAATACTGTTATGAGATGAAACTATACATAAGAAAGTGTCTCGCTTATATGGCTTTGTAGTACAGTGGTTCTCAAAAAAACTGACCCCAGAACACCTGCTGCAGCATCACCTTGAACCTCTTGGAAATGCAGATTCATAGGCTGCCACCCAGAGTCACTGAAGAGGAAACTGTAGGGATAAGGCCCAGTAACCCATGCTTTAATAATCCCTCCAAGTAATTCAGATTCCTGCTAAATTTCAGAATCACTCTTGAACAAAAAATTTATGACTTTGGGTATCTTCCAAAGAGCCAGGGATCTCATCAAGATGTTTTAAGCATATAGAAGACAGGATCAGATGAGAATTAAACATTTATATGATAATTTCAAGATATGGAAGACATAGAAATGTGTGTGCATGTACATATATATGAAGGATCTTCCAAAAACTTCCAAAATAATTGCAAATGCATATTATGAAGAAACTATTCACGCATTTCAAATTCTTTATACTAAAATGAACCTTTAGTTCCACTGTCCATAATTTTTTTTTTATTTAATGAATATAAATTTCCAAAGTACAGCTTATGGATTTTTTTTTATTTTTTTAACTTTTATTTAATGAATAGAAATTTCCAGTGTACAGCTTATGGATTACAATGGCTTCCCCCCCCATAACTTCCCTCCCACCCGCAACCCTCCCCTCTCCCGCTCCCTCTCCCCTTGCATTTGCATCAAGATTCATTTTCAATTCTCTTTATATACAGAAGATCAATTTAGTATAAAGATTTCAACAGTTTGAACCCACATAGAAACACAAAGTGAAACATACTGTTTGAGTACTAGTTATAGCATCAAATCACAATGTACAGCACATTAAGGACAGAGATCCCACATGAGGAGCAAGTGCACAGTGGCTCCTGTTGTTGACCCAACAAATTGACACTCTAGTTTATGGTGCCAGTAACCATCCGAGGCTGTCGTCATGAGTTGCCAAGGCTATGGAAGCCTTCCAAGTTTGCCGACTCTGATCATATTTAGACAAGGTCATAAAAGACAGAGTGAGGATAGTAACCAATGATCCTAAGAGTGGCATTTACCAGGTTTGAACAATTATACAGCATTAAGTGGGGAAGAGGACCATCAGTACACACATGTTGGGAGTAGAGCCATTGGTGGTAGAGTAGAGGTTATGATTACAAAGGAATGAGGCCCAAGTGCACTAGACAGGGCCTAGAACAAAGGACAGAGTCATTATTAGAGGAGCTAAGAAAGGTGCTGTCTAAGCTACAATTAAGTTTTCTGATTGAGAGTCAAATAGAACCTGATAGAAGGGGCTTGATAATAATCTGGTGGGCTTTAGGCCTTGTAAATTCAGAGGCCCAGACCTATCTATCTCTTCACATGGGGTATATCCTTAGGGAGGTGTGAACCTCCTAGGGGAAGGCACTCTGTTGACTTTCATTACTTGGCTGGCCTGGGAGGAGAGCTGGCCAGGTCAAGGCAGGGGGCATCTCTAACAAGAAATTTACAGTTCTGCCTGCAATGTTGCTGACCCTACTTGACCATCCCCTCAGCTGCAGTGGTCACTTTGGAAGTTGGGCTGAATGAAGGGCTTTTCAGCTTAGAGCCAATAAGATCTGTGGCTCTGACCTGGGCATCCTTCGACTCCAGGGCAGGTCCATTTCCAGTGATCCAACTCTTGGCAGAGCTGCCAGGGCTCTTCACAAGCTGACTTCTGCTGAAGCCCAGGCTTACCACCTTGAAAGCCACTGCAGTGGACTGGCCTGTTGGGTCTCCTTGAGGGCAGATCACTGTACAGATCAGCCAGTAATAGGCCTGCCACCCATTGCTTCTGATGCCGAGCTTTCTTTTCCTCCTGGTTTGTGTTAAAGTAGACCAGAGGATGCAAGTCAAGGGAGTGCCCGTTTCCCATCTCTAATCTTCGGTGGCCTGAACTACAAGTCTATAGTCACAGGCATGTTCTGTAGTAGTTTTTCTAAGGTAGACAATGCCTATGAGGAAAATTATATTCTCACTTTAAAACTTTCTTTCCCTTTGGTCTGAAAGGGAGGTTTATTCTACTTACTGTATACTTCGCTGATGGCGAAGTGAATCTAGCTATGAGATTATTATTTAAGTTCTTGTTTTGGCTATGCTATTGCAGAAAAATGTTAGCCATCTCTTTTATAAGGTCTAAAGATTAAATTGTGCATCCTACAGATTCCTTCATAATAGAATTAGTTTCCTACCTTGAAGAGAATAGAGAAATGAAAGAACAAGTTGGGCTTAGAATAGAGAAATGAGGGAGCAAGTCCTAGATCGCTTGCTGACAATAGCAATATCACATGAATACTTAGCAAACCATTTCAACCATTAGATAACAACCTAAGAAAACATTTACCAGAAGGTCCAATGCCTTCTATAAATTTTAAGAATCATGTATTTGAAAACACCTCTTAAATATCTAACATGGTGTAGTTTGTTTAGCCAGTAAACTTAAGCACAACCATCTAAAATGTTTTTAGTTTCTTTCTACCAACAAGTCTAAAACATATGATACACAGATTCAGGTCCCACAAATTAAAATGTATCTTTGATTGATTTTAGCAGCTTAAATTTATGGACAATCTTATCTATAAGCCATTTAAAATAAAACTCTTAATAAAATTTCCCCATGTGGACATACAATATGTACACACATAATATAGCATAATAGACCAATATAGCAATTTTAACAATAGCTTTTAAAATCTTTAACTCTTTTTGTAGATTGCCAATTGATTTGAATTGCTTTTTGTTTTTAGTAACCTCAGTTAACCATACTTTCTCTCAATTGGTACTGTTAATACATTATTGGCTTCATCTGTTTACAGAGCCATCCCAAAGTACTGAATACAATAAAAGTGACTGGAAAAAGTCCATAGGAACCTATAGGAGGACAGCTAAACACAGAACCAACAACGCTTTAGTTTTATGAGCAGCACATCATATATAACTGTGGATGACAAAAGACTTTAAGTCGCCATGTTTAAAATTATAAACTCATCAACCAACAAGAGGCACTTGCTTACTTCACAGTATTTTTGAAAGCACCTGTAGGATTTTACAAGTATTTAACCCTTTAAGCCTCTGGGGCTTTCTCATTAAGATAACTATCATATCTAGTAACACAAGATCATTAGACTTTTTAATTCTCAAACATTTGTATTAATAGCATTTTCCATTATAGAAACTAAAAGTCTGGTACCACATCACATCTTGACAGTACTTCTAATATACTCCAAATAGACTGATTAGTTGGTGTCTCTATAAGATAGAGACACAGGTCCTTCGATTTTTTCAGTTGGGCCCAAACTGGAAAAACCAAAGTCCAGGATTTACTGGAAGTTTTAGAGACCAGATTGTTTGAAACTTTGATTTTTTGAATGCCTGTCAAGAATGCCAAGAAGGCTCAAAATCCAAAATATCTGGTTGAAATAAGATTTCTTAAAATCATGACATCACATAGACCAAATTTGATCATTGTTACAAGGTGATTATTCAAATTTTTGAAAAAAGCACATATTTAAATAACCCTTGGCTCTTAATAAAAATTCAGCTGTTTTTGAACAATTAGAATTTAACAGACATCAAGAGAACATAATAGATTACTTTAACACATTGCTTTAACAGAGCATCAGAGTTTAATTCTATGTCAAAGAGAAATTGAGCTTCCTGTGATCTTTGGCTGTGAGGTTTCCTTCCTTTACCTTCTTTCATATTGGTGACCATGTTTTTTTGTTTCTGTAAGACATCTTTAAGCATCTTTTGCAGGGCAGGATGAGTGGCAACAAATTCTTTCAGTTTCTGTTTGCTATGAAAAGTCTTAATTTCACTTCTTTCACAAATGAGAGCTTTGCCGGATATAGTATTCTGGGCTGGCAGTTTTTCTCTCTTAGTACCTGGGCTATGTCTCGCCATTCCCTTCTAGCTTGTAGGGTTTCTGATGAGAAGTCTGCTGTGAGTCTAATTGGAGATCCTCTAAGAGTGATCTGACGTTTCTCTCTTGCACATTTTAGGATCTTTTCTTTATGTTTCACTGTGGTGAGTTTGATTACAACATGTCGTGGTGAGGATTTCTTTTGGTCATGTTTACTAGGGGTTCTATAAGCTTCCTGTACTAGGATGCCTCTGTCCTTCTCCAAACCTGGGAAATTTTCTGCTAGTATATCACTGAAAATGCCTTCTAATCCTTTCTCCCTCTCTATGCCTTCAGGAACTCCTAGAACCCGAATGTTGGGTTTTTTAATAGTATCCTGTAGATTCCCAACAATATTTTTTTTTATTTTATTTTTTTTTGACAGGCATAGAGGATAGTGAGAGAGAGACAGAGAGAAAGGTCTTCCTTTTGCCGTTGGTTCACCCTCTAATGGCCGCTGCGGTAGCGCGCTGCGGCCTGCGCACCGTGCTGTTCCGATGGCAGGAGCCAGGTGCTTCTCCTGGTCTCCCATGGGGTGCAGAGCCCAAACACTTGGGCCATCCTCCACTGCACTCCCTGGCCACAGCAGAGAGCTGGCCTGGAAGAGGGGCAACCGAGACAGGATCGGTGCCCCGACCGGGACTAGAACCCGGTGTGCCGGCGCCGCAAGGCAGAGGATTACCCTGTTGAGTCACGGCGCCGGCCAGATTCCCAACAATATTTTTTAGATTTCTAATTTCTTCTTCTTTTCTTTGATTTGCCTGTTTCCTTTCCTGTTCTCTGTCTTCTAAGTCTGATATTCTCTCTTCTGCTTCGCCCATTCTGTTTTTAAGGCTCTCTAATGTGTTTGTCATTTGATCTATTGAATTCTTCATTTCATTATGATTTCTCGTCACTATCAGAGTTTCTTGTTCCACTAGTTGTTTCATTTCATTTTGATTCCTCCTTAATATTTCACTTTCACGAGAGAGATTTTCTATCTTGTCCTTTAATGATTTCTGTAGTTCAAGAATTTGTTTTTGAGAACTTCTTAATGTTCTTATCAATTTTTTGAGATCCACTTCTTGCATTTCTTCTATCTCATCATCTTCATAATCTTGAATTGGGGTGTCTTTTTCATTTGGGGGCGTCATAGTTTCTTCCTTGTTCTTGTTAGCTTGGTTTTTGCGTTTGTTGTTTGGCATGTTGGAGATATTTGGTTTCTTCACTGTGGTGTTTTTTCTTGTTACACTATGGCTCTATATTAAGTGGACTGTCTGCTTTCAGTGGAGCCTTAGAGGCTTGAGATGAGTGTGGACTGAGAGCTGTGTTTGGTTCCTCAGGGTTGAGGGTGTGTCAAAGATGACACTCCCAGGTTAGGTGTGGTAAATCTCTCTTTCTTTTTTTTGATTTAAAAGGGAAGTAATTCCACACAGCTGAACGTAATTGGAGGTAGTTAGCAGGCAAATGATATATGCACAGGAGCCAGAGATCTGAAGCTCTTTCCCAAGGACCACACAGGGAATCTCTGCTGCCCTCAGTGTGGGCTCCAATTCTCCTGCAGTCTCCCACTGGGTTGCCAAGTTAGATGCTAATCTCCTGTTATTTCACCCCTCCCCCCAGAGTCAGGTTTTTCTGGTAGGCTCAGGGCTGGTGTAGACCTGAGGTCACCCTGCTTATGACGTATGTCCAAAATGGCGCCTGCTCTGTCTTGCTCGCCTTTGAAAGGTGAGCGGAGAGAGAGAAACTTGTGTCCGTATCAGTCACTTTTTTTATTTTTTTTCTCTCTCTTCTAGTTAGCCTGGTGAACTTTTCCCCACGGAGTTTCAAGCCTCATTCCCTCTAGCCTCCTCTTTCTGCTTGCCTGCTGGTATCTCGGGCTATGGAGGTTCTGCTCACCTCACGTTCCAGCGCTGGTGCGTTGAGTCTGCTGCTGGTGTTCCGAACTTGGGCTCCCACGCTCTCCACGCAGGTCCACTGTGAATCACTAGTTCCGGAAGAGTTTCCTCTGCTGTTTCATCCCCTACTCTTCCTTGACCCTGCAGTATCTCCACTTATATTAAACTTTCTCTCTCCCCGGACTAAGTGTGCTCCCTGCCTATTCCGCCATCTTCCAAAGTACAGCTTATGGATTACAAAGCCTTCCCTCCCACAATGTCCCCCCCACCCGCAACCCTCCCCTTTCCCAGTCGCTCTCCCCTTCCATTCCCATCAAGATTCATTTTCAATTCTCTTTATATACAGAAAATCAGTTTAGTATATATAAAGATTTCAACAGTTTGCCCTCACATAGCAACACAAAGTGAAAAATACTGTTGGAGTACTAGTTATAGCATTAAATAACAGTGTGCATCACATTGATGACAGAGATTCTGCAAGATATTTTTTTTAAAATAAGATTGATTATTTTTCTATGTAATTTCCAATTTAAAATCAAGGGTTTTTTTTCATTTTCCATTATCTTCATATACAGAAGATCGCTTTAGTATATACTAAGTAAAGATTTCATCAGTTTGCACCCACACATAACCACAAAGTGTAAAAATACTGTTTCAGTACTAGCTATATCATTATTTCACCTTTGACAACCTATTAAGGACAGATCCCACATGGGACGTAAGTACACAGTGACTCCTGATGTTGATTTAACAATTTAACACTCTTGTTTAAGGCCTCAGTAATTTCCCTAGGCTCTAGCCGTGAGCTGCCGAGGCTATGGAAGGCTTTAGGGTTCGCCAACTTCGATCCTATTCCAACAGATTCATAGTAGATGTTTGGATTAATTTCTGGTATTTCTATTCTGTTCCATTGGTCTATCCACCTGTTTCTGTACCAGTACCATGCTGTTTTGATAACTACTGCCCTGTAGTAGGTCCTGAAATATGGGATTGTGATGCCTCTGGCTTTGTTTTTGTTGTACAAGATTGCTTTAGCTATTCAAGGTCTCCTGTGTCTCCATATGAATTTCAGCATCATTTTTTCCAGATCTGAGAAGAATGTCTATGGTATTTTGATTGGTATTGCATTGAATGTATAAATTGCTTTTGGGAGAATGGACATTTTGATTCTTCCAATCCATGAGCATGGGAGATTTCTCCATTTTTTGGTATCCTCTTCTATTTCTTTCTTTAAGGTTTTGTAAGTTTCATTGTACAGATCTTAAATGTCCTTGGTTAAGTTTATTCCAAGGCATTTGATTGTTTTTGTAGCTATTGAGAATGGGATTGAACTTAGGAGTTCTTCCTCAGCTGTGGCATTGTCTGTGTATACAAAGGCTGTTGTTTTTTGTGCATTGATTTTATATCCTGCTACTTTGCCAAACTCTTCTATGAGTTCCAGCAGTCTCTTAGTAGAGTTCTTTGGGTCCCCTAAATAAAGAATCATATCGTCTGCAAAGAGGAATAGTTTGAGTTCTTCCTTCCCAATTTGCATCCCTTTAATTTATTTTTCTTGCCTAATAGCTCTGGCTAAGACTTCCAGAACTATATTGAAGAGCAGTGGTGAGAGTGGGCATCCCTGTCTGGTACCCGATCTCAGTGGGAACGCTTCCAACTTTTCCCTGTTCAATAGGATACTAGCCGTAGGTTTTTCATATATTGCTTTGATTGTATTGAGGAACGTTCCTTTTATACCCAGTTTGCTGAGAGTTTTCATCATGAAAGGGTGTTGTATTTTATCAAATGCTTTGTCTGCGTCTATGGAGAGAATCATATGGTTTTTCTTCTGCAGTCTGTTAATGTGGTGTATCACGTTGATTGTTTTGTGAACAATGAATCTTCCCTGCATACCAGGGATAAATCCCACTTGGTCTGGGTGGATAATCTTTCTAAATTTGTGTTGCATTCTATTGGCCAGATTTTTTATTAAACTTTTATTTAATGAATATAAATTTCCAAAGTACAGCTTATGGGTTACAATGGTTTCCCCCTCCCAAAACTTTTCTCCCACCCACAACCCTCCCCTTTCCCGATCCCTCTCCCCTTCCTATCACACATGATTCATTTTCAATTCTCTTTATATACAAAAGATCAGTTTAGTATATATTAGGTAACGATTTCAACAGTTTGCCTCCATATAGCAATACAAAGTGAAAAAAAAATACTGTTGGAGTATTAGTTATAGCATTAAATAAGAGTGTACAGCACATTAAAGACAGAGATCCTACATAATATTTTTTTAAAAATTAATTAATTTTCTATGCCATTTCCAATTTAACCCAGGTTTGTATTATTTTCATTTCCAATTATCTTTATATATAGAAGATCGATTCAGTATATAATTAGTAAAGATCTCATCAGTTTGTACCCATGCAGAAACACAAAGTGTAAAAATACTGTTTCTGTACTAGTTATAGCATCACTGCACATTAGACAACACATTAAGGACAGATCCCACATGGGATGTAAGTACACAGTGACTTCTGTTGCTGACTTAATAATTTGACACTCCTGTTCATGGCGTCAGTAATCTCCCTAGGCTCTAGTCATGAGTTATTGGCCAGAATTTTATTGAGTATTTTTGCATCTAAGTTAATCAGGGATATTGGTCTGTAATTCTCTTTCAATGCTGCATCTTTTTCTGGCTTAGGGATTCAGGTGATGCTGGTTTCATAGAAAGAATTTGGGAGGGTTCCCTCTTTTTCGATTGCCCTGAATAGTTTGAGGAGAATTGGGGTTAATTCTTCTTTAAATGTCTGGTAGAATTCAGCCGTGAATCCATCTGGTCCTGGGCTTTTCTCTGTTGGGAGCGCCTTTATTACTGTTTCAATTTCTGTCACAGTTATTGGAATGTTTAGGTTTTCTTTTTTTTTTTTTCATTTCAATTCTCTTTATTTTTTTAATTTTTTTATTTAGTTAATATAAATTTCCAAAGTACAGCTTATGGATTACAAAGCCTTCCCTCCCACAATGTCCCCCCCACCCGCAACCCTCCCCTTTCCCAGTCACTCTCCCCTTCCATTCCCATCAAGATTCATTTTCAATTCTCTTTATATACAGAAAATCAGTTTAGTATATATAAAGATTTCAACAGATTGTCCTCCCAAAGCAACACAAAGTGAAAAACTACTGTTGGAGTACTAGTTATAGCATTAAATAAAAGTGTACATCACATTAATGACAGAGATTCTGCAAGATATTTTTTAAAAGATTATTTTTCTGTGTAATTTCCAATTTAAAATCAAGGATTTTTTTTTCATTTTCCATTATCTTTATATACAGAAGATCGCTTTAGTATATACTAAGTAAAGATTTCATCAGTTTGCACCCACACATAACCACAAAGTGTAAAAATACTGTTTCAGTACTAGCTATATCATTATTTCACCTTTGACAACCTATTAAGGACAGATCCCACATGGGACGTAAGTACACAGTGACTCCTGATGTTGATTTAACAATTTAACACTCTTGTTTATGGCATGAGTAATCTCCCTAGGCTCAAGCCATGAGTTGCCGAGGCTATGGAAGCCTTTAGGGTTCGCTGACTTCGATCCTATTCCGACAAGGCCAAAGTCAAAGTGGAAGTTCTCTCCTCCCTTCAGAGAAAGGTACCTCCTACTTTGATGGCCCTGTGCTTTCCACTGGGATCACACTCGCTGAGATTTGTCATTTAGGTCTTCTTCTTCTTCATCTTTTTTTTCTCCCAGCGTGTCTTGGCTTTCCATGTCTAAAATACTCTCATAGGCTCTTCAGCCCAATTCAAATGCCTAAAGGGCTGATTCTGAGGCCAGAGTGCTATTTAGGACATCTGTCATTCTATGAGTCTGCTGTGTCTCCCCCTTCCCATGTTGGATCCTTCTCTCCCCCTCTTTTTTATCAGTTAGTATTAGCAGACATTAATCTTTTTTGTGTGATTCCTTTAACTCTTAGGCCTATCAGTGTGATCAGTTGTGAACTGAAATTGATCACCTGGGCTGGTGAGATGGCATTGGTACATGCCTTTTTGTTTGTTTGTTTTATCAGTTAGTATTAGCAGACATTAGTCTTGTTTTTGTGATCCCTTTGACTCTTAGATCTATCAGTGTGATAAATTGTGAACTGAAGTTGATCACCTGGACTGGTGAGATGGCATTGGTACATGCCACCTTGGTGGGATTGTATTGGAATCCCCTGGCACTTTTCTAAATCCGTCATTTGGGCAAGTCTGAATGATCATGTCCCCAATTGTACATCTCCTCCCTCTCTTTTTCTCATTCTTATATTTAACCGGGATCACTTTTCAGTTAAGATTTATACACCTAAGAATAATTGTGTGTTAATTACAGAGTTCACAAAAAATACTAAAATGAATAAAGTATTACATTGTACACAACAGTCAGCACCATAGCTGATCAACTCCTATTTCTCATAGTGTCCATACGCTTCCACAGGTTTCCCTTTGGTGCTCTGTTAGTTGCTGCCAATCATGGAAAACAAATGATATTTGTTTCTATGGGACTGGCTTAATTCACTTAGCATGATGTTTCCAGATTGCTCCATCTTGTTGCAAATGACTGGGTTTCATTGTTTTTGACTGCAGTATAGTATTCCATAGAGTACATGTCCCATAGTTTCTTTATCCAGTCTACTGTTGATGGGCATTTGGGTTGGTTCCAGGTCTTAGCTATTGTGACTTGAGCTGCAATAAACATTAATGTGCAGATGGCTTTTTTATTTGCCAAATTAATTTCCTTTGGGTAAATTCCAAGGAGTGGGATGGCTGGGTTGTATGGTAGGGTTATGTTCAAGTTATTGAGGAATCTCCAGACTGACTTCCATAGTGGCTGAACCAGTTTGCATTCCCACCAACAGTGTGTTAATGTCCCTTTTTCCCCACATCCTCTCCAGCATCTATTGTTGGTTGATTTCTGAATGTGCGCCATTCTAACCGAGGTGAGGTGAAACCTCATTGCGGTTTTGATTTGCACTTCCCTGATTGCTAGTGGTCTTGAACATTTTTTCATGTGTCTGTTGGCCATTTGGATTTCCTCTTTGGAAAGATGTCTGTTAAGGTCTTTGGCCCATCTATTAAGTGGATTGTTTGTTTTGATGTTGTGGAATTTCTTGATTTCTTTGTAGATTGTGGTTATCAACCCTTATCTGTTGCATAGTTTGCAAATATTTTTTCCCATTCTGTCGGTTTCCTATTCACTTTCCTGACTGTTTCTTTTGAAGTACAGAAACTTCTCAGTTTCATGCAATCCCAATAGTTAATTTTGGCTTTGAATGCCTGTGCTCCTGGGGTCTTTTCCAAGAAGTCTTTGCCTGTACCTATATCTTGCAGGGTTTCTCCAATGCTCTCCAATAATTTGATGGTGTCCGGTCGTATTTCAGTTTTTGATCAAAGTTGAGTGAATTTTTGTGCATGGTGAAAGGTAGGGATCTTGCTTCATGATTCTGCATGTGGAAATCTAATTTTCCCAGCATCATTTATTGAATAGACTGTCCTTATTCCAGGGATTGGTTTTGGATCCTTGATCAAATATGAGTTCACTGTAGATATTTGGGTTTATTTCTGGAATTTCTATTCTGTTCCATTGGTCTATCCACCTGTTTCTGTACCAGTACCATGCTGTTTTGGTAACTACTGCCCTGTAGTATGTCCTGAAATCTGGTATTGTGATGCCTCTGGCTTTGTTTTTGTTGTACAAGATTGCTTTAGCTATTCAAGGTCTCCTGTGTCTCCATATGAATTTCAGCATCATTTTTTCCAGATCTGAGAAGAATGTCTATGGTATTTTGATTGGTATTGCATTGAATGTATAAATTGCTTTTGGGAGAATGGACATTTTGATTATAGTGATTCTTCCAATCAATGAGCATGGAAGATTCCTCCATTTTTTGCTATCCTCTTCTATTTCTTTCTTTAAGGTTTTGTAATTTTCTTTTGTTTTTTATTTTTGACAGGCAGAGTGGACCGTGAGATAGAGACAGAGAGAAAGGTCTTCCTTTTGCCATTGGTTCACCCTCCAATGGCCGCCACGGTAGGCACGCTGCAGCCGGCGCACCGCGCCGATCCGATGGCAGGAGCCAGGTGCTTCTCCTGGTCTCTCATGGGGTGCAGGGCCCAAGCACTTGGGCCATCCTCCACTGCACTCCCTGGCCACAGCAGAGAGCTGGCCTGGAAGAGGGGCTACCGGGTCAGGATCAGTGCCCCGACCGGGACTAGAACCCGGTGTGCCGGCACCACAAGGCGGAGGATTAGCCTAGTGAGCCGTTGCACCGGCTAAGGTTTTGTAATTTTCATCATAGAGATGTTAATGTCCTTGGTTAAGTTTATTCCAAGGTATTTGATTGTTTTTGTAGGTATTGAGAATGCGATTGAACTTAGGAGTTCTTTCTCAGCTGAGGCATTTTCTGTGTATACAAAGGCTGTTGTTTTTTGTGCATTGATTTTATATCCTGCTACTTTGCCAAACTCTTCCATGAGTTCCAGCAGTCTCTTAGTAGAGTTCTTTGGGTCCCCTAAATAAAGAATCATATCGTCTACAAAGAGGGATAGTTTGAGTTCTTCCTCCCCAATGTGTATCCCTTTAATTTCTTTTTCTTGCCTAATAGCTCTGACTAAGGCTTCCAGAACTATATTGAAGAGCAGTGGTGAGAGTGGACATCCCTGTCTGGTACCCGATCTCGTGGGAATGCTTCCAACTTTTCCCCATTCAATAGGATACTGGCCGTAGGTTTTTCATATATTGCTTTGATTGTATTGAGGAACATTCCTTTTATACCCAGTTTGCTTAGGGTTTTCATCATGAAAGGGTGTTGTATTTTATCAAATGCTTTCTCTGCGTCTATTGAGAGAATCATATGGTTTTTTTTTTGTGCAGTCTGTTAATGTGGTGTATCACGTTGATTGTTATGCGAACATTGAACCCTCCCTGTATACCAGGGATAAATCCCACTTGGTCTGGGTGGATAATCTTTCTAAATTTGTGTAGCATTCTATTGGCCAGAATTTTATTGAGTATTTTTGCATCTATGTTCATCAGGGAGATTCGTCTGTAATTCTCTTTCAATGTTGCATCTTTTTCTGGCTTAGGAATTAAGGTGATGGTGGCTGCTAGAAAGAATTTGGGAGGATTCCCTCTTTTTCGATTGTTCTGAATAGTTTGAGAAGAATTGAAGTTAGTTCTTCTCTAATTGTCTGGTAGAATTCAGCAGTGAATCCATCTGGTCCTGGGCTTTTCTTTGTTGGGGGGGCCTTTATTACTGCTTCAATTTCTGTGTCAGTTATGGGTCTGTTTAGGTTTTCTGTGTCTTCCTGGCTCAATTTAGGTAGGTTGTATGTGTCCAAGAATCTGTCCATTTCTGATAGATTTCCCTGTTTGCTAGCATGGAAGTCCTTGTAGTAATTTTTGATGATTCTTTTCATTTCTGTGGTGTCTGTTGTTACATTTCCTTTTTCATCTCTGATCCTATTGATTTGGGTCCTTTCTCTTCTTTTTTTAGTTAGTTGGGCCAATGGGCTGTCAATTTTGTTTATTTTTCAAAAGCCAGCTCCTCGTTTGGCTGATTTTTTGTAATGTTTTTTTTTTATTTAATCCTGTTGATTTCTTTTTGATTTTAATTATTTCTCTTCTCCCCCTAGCATTGGGTCTGGTTTGCTGCTGATTTTCTAGATCCTTGAGATGACTTAAAAGCTCATCTTTGGTGCCTTTCCAATTTCTTGATGTAGGCACCTATTGATATAAACTTCCCTTTAACACTGCGTTTGTTGTATCCCATAGGTTTTGGTATGATGTGCTGTTATCCTCATTTACTCCCAGAAAATTTTTGATTTCTCTTTTAATTTCTTCTATGACCCACTGTTCATTCAGGAGCATGTTGTTCAGTCTCCACGTGTTTGCATGTGCTCTAGGGATTCCCGAGTTGCTATTTTCCAATTTCATTCCTTTGTGGTCTGAGAAGCTGCATGGTGTGTTTCCAATATTTTTGAATTTGCTGAGACTTGCTTTATGGCCTAGTATGTGGTCAATCCTAGAGAAGGTTCCATGTACTGCTGAGAAGAATGTAACGTCTTTCTGTGTTGCATAACAAGTTCTGTAGATATCTGTTAGATCCATTTGGGCTATAGTGTCATTTAAATCTACTGTCTCCTTGTTGATCTTCTGTCCTGACGATCTATCTCTGAGAGTGGAGTTTTGAAGTCCCCCAGTACTGTTGTACTAGGGACTAAGTCACCCTTTAAGTCCCTTAACAAGTCTTTTAAATAAACCGGTGCCCTGTAATTAGGTGCATATACATTGATAATCATTATATCTTCCTGTTGAATGGATCCCTTAATCATTATATAGCGCCCCTCTTTGTCTCTCCTAATAGTTTTTCTGGTAAAATTTATGTTAACTGATATTAAGATGGCTATGCCCGCTCTTGTTTCATTTCTGTTGGTATGGTATATCTTTTTCCAGCCTTTCACTTTCATTCTGTGTGCATGTTGTTAGAAAGATGTGTTTCTTGTAAACAGCAAAACGATGGGTTTTGTTTTTTTACCCAATCAGCCAATCGGTGTCTTTTAGCTGGATTGTTCAGGTCATTAACATTTAATGTGACTATCAATAAGTAGTAACTTTGCCCTATCATTTTTGGGTTTCCTGTGATCTTTTGCTGTGAGGTTTACTTCCTTTACTTTCTTTCATATTGGTGACCGTGTTTCTGTGTTTCTGAGTTTCTGCATGTATCACTTCTTTAAGCATCTTTTGCAGGGCTGGATGAGTGGCGACAAATTCTTTCAATTTCTGTTTGCTGTGATAGGTCTTTCTTTCACCTTCATTCACAAATGAGAGCTTTGCAGGATATAATATTCTGGGCTGGCAGTTTTTCTCTCTTAGTACCTGGGCTATGTCTCGCCATTCCCTCCTCGCTTGTAGGGTTTCTGATAAGAAGCCAGCTGTGAGTCTAATTGGGTATCCTCTGAGATTGGTCTGATGTCCTTCCTGCACATTTTAAGATCTTTTCTTTATGTTTCACTGTGGTGAGTTTTATTACAATGTGACGTGGTGAAGATCTCTTGTGGTCATGTTTACTAGGGGTTCTATGAGCTTTCTGTACTAATATGTCTCTGTCCTTCTCCATACCTGGGAAATTTTCTGCTAGTATCTCACTAAAAAGGCCTTCTAATATTTTCTCCCTCTTCATGCCTTCAGAAACTCCTAGAACCCGAATGTTTGTTTTTTTTTTAATAGTATCCTGTAGATTCCCGATATTATTTTTTAGATTTCTAATTTCCTTTTCTTTTCTTTGGTAGCCTGTTTCCTTTCCTGGTCTCTGTCTTCTAAGTCCGATATTCTCTTTTCTGCTTCATCCATTCTGTTTTTAAGGCTCTCTAATGTGTTTGTCATTTGATCTATTGAATTCTTCATTTCATTATGGTTTCTCGTCACTCACACTGTTTCATGTTCTACTAGTTGTTTCATTTCATTTGATTCCTCCTTAAGACTTCATTTTCATGAGAGAGATTTTCTATCTTGTCCATTAAGGATTTCTGTAGTTCAAGAATTTGTTTTTGAGAACTTCTTAATGAAATTACCAATTTTTTGAGATCCGCTTCTTGCATTCCCTCTATCTCTTCATCTTCATAATCTTGAATTGGGGTGTCTTTTTCATTTGGAGGCATTATAGTGTCTTCCTTGCTCTTGTTACCTTTGTTTATATGTTTGTTTGGCATCTTGGAGGTGTGGCCAAAGAGCTCTGTTTGGTTCTTCAGGGTTGCCTAGGCTAAGGAGTTTAGTTTTACATATGTAAAGCAGTCCCTGCTCTTTGTCTTTCTGGGGTTTGTAAGGATGCAGAGAGAGGCTAGTGTCCCTGCTGGTTCACCTTTTTTTCTCTCCTCCAGTCAGCCTGGTGTAGCCCCCCCCCCCCCACACCGCGTGGGTTCAGACCATGCTCTAACCTTCCTGGCCAATGTCTCGGGTTACCTTTCCTTCCAGCGCCAGGGCTCAAATTCTGTGGCTGGGTTTCTGTGACTGGGCTCACTGTTTTCCCAAATCTCACGGCTCCCATGTCCACGGTGCAGCTCAGTGCGGGTCTGTGTGGCTCGGCGAGTCTGGGCGCTGCTAGGTGCGGCTCGGCGCTGCTTGGTGCAGCTTGGTGCGGCTCGGCACTTCTCAGCCCACTGTCCATGAATTTTTTAAACAGCCTGTAAGCAGTCATTTTATGACTGTAAATGTGTTTCCTTCCAACATATTAAGGACAGATCCCACATGAGACATAAGTACACAGTGACTCCTGTTGTTGATTTGACAATTTAACATTCTTGTTTATGGTGTCAGTAATCTCCCTAGGCTCTAGTCATGAGTTGCCAAGGCTATGGAAGCATTTAGGGTTCGCTGACCAGCTGGCTTCTGGCTTCAGATCAGCACGAAGCACAGGCCGCAGCGGCCATTGGAGGGTGAACCAATGTCAAAAGGAAGACCTTTCTCTCTGTCTCTCTCTCACTGTTCACTCTGCCTGTCAAAAAAAAGCAACAGTATTTTTACACTTTGTATTTCTGTGTGGGTGCAAACTGATGAAACCTTTACTTAGTATATACTTAATTGATCTCCTGTATATAAAGATAATTGAAAATGAAAAAAAACAACAAAAACAAAAACAAAAAATAACTTTGTGTTAAATTGTAAATTACATAGAAAATTAATCAATATTTTGAAAAAAATATCTTGTAGGATCTCTGTCATTAAAGTGCTGTACACTGTGATTTAATGCTATATCTAGTACTCCAACAGTATTTTTCACTTTGTGTTGCTATGTGAGGGTAAACTGTTGAAATCTTTATTTTATATATACTAAAATGATTTTCTGTATATAGAGAGAATTGAAAATGAATCTTGATGTGAATGGAAGGGGAGAGAGAGTGGGAAAAGGGAGGGTTGTGGGTGGGAGGGAAGTTATGGTGGGGGGAAGCCATTGTAATCCATAAGCTGTACTTTGGAAATTTATATTCATTAAATAAAAGCTTTTAAAAAATTCTAGCCAATTGAATTCAACAACATATCAGAAGATCATCCAGCCCTACCAAGTAGGACTTATCCCTGGTGTGCAGGGATGGTTCAACTTTCACAAATCAATCAATGTGATACATTGCATTAACAAACTGCAGAAAAAAAACCATGTGATTATCTCAATAGGTGCAGAGAAAGCATTTGATAAAATACATACTCCTTCATGATGAAAACTCTAAGCAAATTGGGTAGAGAAGGAACATTCCTCAACACAAACAAGGCAATTTATGATAAACCCATGGCCAGCATCATATTGAATGGGTAAGAATTCTCACAGAATTCTAGGATGAGAGAGAGATGCCCACTCTCACCATTGCTATTCAATATATTCCTGGAAGTTTTAGTCAGAGCCATTAGTCAAGGAACAGAAAACAAAGGGATACAAGTTGAGAAGGAGGAAGTCTAACTATCTCTATTTTGCAGACAACTTGATTCTATATCTAGGGTATCCAAAAAATTCTATTAAGAGACTCGTGTTACTCATAGGAGAGTTTAGTAAAGTAACATGATATAAAGTCAATACAGAAAAATCAACTGCCTTTTTATACACAGACAATGCCACAGTTGAGAAAGAACTTTTAAGATCAATTTCATTCACTACAGCTACAAAAAAATCAAACACTACGGAATAAATTTAACCAATGATGTCAAAGATCTCTATGATGCTAATTATAAAACATTAAAGAAAGCAATCGAAGAAGATACAAAAAATGAAAAAAATCTTTCATTAACATGGATTGGAAGAATGAATATCATCAAAATACCCATTCTTCCAAAAGCAATTTACAGATTCAATGTGACACCCATTAAAATACCAAAGAAATTCTTGAAAAATGATGCTGAAATTCATATGGAGATACAAGAGATATTGAATAGGTAAAGAAATCTGCGGCCGGCACCACAGCTCACTAGGCTAATCCTCCGCCTTGCGGCGCTGGCACACCGGGTTCTAGTCCCCGTTGGGGCACTGGATTCTGTGCCAGTTGCCCCTCTTCCAGGCCAGCTCTCTGCTGTGGCCAGGGAGTGCAGTGGAGGATGGCCCAAGTGCTTAGGCCCTGCACCCACATAGGAGACCAGGAGAAGCACCTGGCTCCTGCCATCGGATCAACGTGGTGCGCTGGCCACAGCACACCAGCTGCAGTGGCCATTGGAGGGTGAACCAACGGCAAAGGAAGACCTTTCTCTCTGTCTCTCTCTCTCTCACTGTCCACTCTGCCTGTCAAAAAAAATTAAAAAAAAAGAAATCTGGGGCCAGCGCCATGGCTCACTTGGTTATTTATCCACCTGTGTTGCCAGCATCCCAAATGGGTACCGGGTCCCAGTCCTGGTTGCTCCTATTCCAGTTCAGCTCTCTGCTGTGGCTATGAGGGCAGTGGAGGACGGCCCAAGTGCTTGGGCACCTGCACCCACGTGGGAGACCAGGAGGAAGCACCTGGCTCCTGGCTTTGGATCGGCGCAGCTCCAGCCGTAGCGGCCATTTGGGGAGTGTACCTTTCTCTCTGTCTCCCTCTCACTGTCTTCAACTCTACTAACCAAATAAATAAAATAAAATAAAAATTTTAAAGAAAGAAAAAATCTTATATGACAAAAACAAAGCTGGTGGCATCAAAATATCAGATTTTAAGACATACTATAGGGCTGTTACAATTAAAACACCATGGTACTGGAACAAAATAGATGCAAAGACCAATGGAAGAGAATAGAAACCCAGGAAATCCATCCAAACCTCTACAGCCAACTTATATTTTATTAAGGAGCTAAAATGAATCTCTGAAGCAAGGACAGTCTCTTCAACAAATGATGTTGTGAAAACTAGATTTCCACATGCCGAAGTATGAAGCAAGACCCCTACCTTACACCTTACACAGAAATGCACTCTAAATGGATTAAAGATCTAAATCTATGACCTGATAGCAACAAATTTTTAGAGAACACTGGGGAAACCTTGCAAGACTTTGGCCTAGGCAAAGAGTTCTAAGCACAGGTAGCCAAAACCAAAATTAACAAATGGGATTAATTTAAATTGAGAAGCTTTTGTAAGGCAAAAGAAACCATCAGGTAAGTGAAGAGGCAAGTGACACAATGGAGAAATTATTTGTAAATTCTGTAACTGATAAAGGATTAGTAACCATAAAATATAACGGGATCAAGAAAATCAACAATAACAAAATAAACAACCCAGTGAAGAGACTGGCCAAGAACTGAAAGAGACATTTTCAAAGAGGAAATCCAAAGGCCAACAGACACATGAACAAATGTTCAGGATCACTTTCCATCAGGGAAATGCAAATCAAAACCCCAGTGAGATTTCACCTAACCCTGGTTAGAATGACTTCCATACAGAAATCAGCAAACAACAAACGCCTGCAAGGATGTGGGGACAAAGGTACCCTAATCCACTGTTGGTGGGAAAGTAAACTGGTCAAGCCACTATGGAAGAAGATAGTCCAATTGGAGATACCTTAGAAATCTGAATATAGACCTACCGTATGACCCAGCCAATCCATTCCTGGGGATTTATCCAAGGGAAATGAAATCAGTTAATAAAAGAACTATCTGCTCTTCCATTTTATTGCAGCTAAATTTACAATAGCTAAGACATGGAGTCAACCTAAATGCCCATCAGCTGAAGACTGGATAAAAAAGTTATGGGATATGAACTCTATGGAATACTATA